>NW_011362159.1:14424-42784 GCF_000735185.1 Notothenia coriiceps
TTTCTATTTTGTTTATCATTCCAGTTTATGTTAAAGTCTCCTAAAATAATTACCTCTTTGTTGGAGTCACAGGAATTCAGCATGAGTTTTACCTGGTCATATAAATCCACCTTAGCGGTGGGTTGTCGATATAGGCAAATCATGGTGAGGGACATTTCCTCAGAAAGTGTGATTTCCACACCAACACAATCAAACTCAATATTTGCTGGAAGAGCAATCTCCCTACAAGTAATGGTATTCCTCACGTAAAGCAACACACGCCCTCCTTTTCCCTTCAGTCTGTCCATCCTAACACATTATATCCTGACATAGATACAAGAGTGGATGGTGACGACTGTTTTAGCCAAGATTCCAATATTCCCAAACAGTCAATGTTGGACTCAAGAAGGAGATGTTTTAGCTGTTCATGTTTATTGCAAATGCGGAAATGTAAATGTCCACTGAATAGTCCCTTCGGCTTGCACCGAGGATCCCACACTATGTTTGCTTGATTCACTGTTTGAAACATTTTGGTGTAACAGTGTTTTTTAAATACCAGATTTCTAGGCTTTACCTCGGTGCCGTTGTTGACAGTGGAGTAGTCAGAGCTAGCTGTTGGTTTGTGGTTCTCTGTCGCTAGGCCGCTAGCCATCGGCGCGGACCCGTAGTCCTCCGATGGTGTGGGTAGAGTTCCTGCTGCTAGGTCGGCAGCCGTCAGCACGAGACCGCAGAGACCTGCTGGTGGTGTTAGCTGTTCAGCTATCCGGCCTCTTCGGAAGCCGACTGTTGGCGTGTGGAGCTGGAGCCGGGCTGCCAGCCGTCAGGTCGATGGAAGTGACGCCGGGACCGGAACATGGGTGGATATCTCCCAAGAGCAAGAGAGACAACAGGGCCAATAGCCCAATATTCTCCTCTTTTCGTTTTTGACCCTTTTTTTTGGTTTGAGAGAGTCTGCCAGGAGTGCCAGATGAATGAACTGTAGATAATATGCCGACCATGGCCGAAGTGCTTGATATTCAACGATGTTGCTGGTAATAATAATGATAATGATGTATCCTCAACATGTTGTTCTACCATGAGGGCAAGATGAGTGGTGTAGCTACACAGAGGTTGGAGATTTAGGACAATCATGCAGAGATAGATTGCTGCCACTGCGCCAGAACTGCCTGCCGCCATCTTGGGAGGGAGAGAATAACTGTAGTGCTGTTTACTTAGTTTATTATCAATTGATCTTTGATGAATGAATGAAATTGCTCTTACATTAATTGTTAAAAGTAACATTGTTTCTATGCCCCCAAGAGGAGTTATTTATGCCAATGATGAAAAACAGTGAAGGCAGCAAATGCCTTAACCAGCCGGGTGTTTTACATATTACTTTTACGAAACCTTTCAAAATTAAACTTGATGTGACACAAAACTTTACCTTCTTCAACATTACGTATATAAGATATAGCCAGTCCCATAGAGTAGAAACTGTTTGATTTAATTTTGGAGAAATCCAGAAGTAGAAAATGTAGAAGTCTCACTTTTGACATGTTCTGCATAGATGACTTTCTTTTGACCGCTGTCACCATTATGCATTCAGTTTGAACTGTCATCATATCTGAATTGGCTTGAAGTCAGTTGTCAGTTATCAATTGGGGACGTTCCCCTTGTGGTGCTGGCAGCGTTGTGTGCATGGAAAACAATTTGGCTTGTCTACTTGCAGATTAATCCCATACCGTATTATATACTAAAATGTATGTCTGTTTTAATTTACACTAAATGTTTGAATAGGTAATATAAAGGCCTACTTTAGACAACAGTTAATTCATTATGGGGAAGAGGGAAATAAGCTCAGGCAAATAAACAGCACAGCAGATCTCTCAGGACTGCTGTTGCATAGCATTGAGTGTGCATTTGTATCTGACATTTCCTCATGTAACATTCTACACCAGGACGGAACACTTTTAATGAAACTTCACACTGGGGAGCCCACAATTCCCACAATTCCAAAATTGTGATAGACCCAAGTATAAACACTGGAGCAGCTACGGCCTTTAATTAATTAATGTATTTATTTGTTCTTTTTCTTTTGTTTAATGCTTGATTTCCTTTGCTGTCTAACAAAACCTATTGTGTGGAATAATTGCAGCTTTGAATGCAAACCGGAACTTTTACTTGTTGTATACAGGTCTTGACAAGAAGAGAAAAATCAATTCACGTTAACATTGTGCAGCTGTATTGATAACCAGCGGTAATTACATTTAAAACGGTGTTTCAGCAGCATTTTGATAAGATGCTTGCTGACGGCTGTTTGTGTAAGCTCTAAACTCTTTCTTAAGCATGCAGTTGTTGTCGCCTCGCACTAGCCTTTGGCTGTTCAAGTCTGCATTAGCATAGCATCGTTATGATTAATGTTGTAGATTGTTCCTACCACACATGTGTCTTCACCATTATACAAGATGTGTGTGACATAATGCCAGGTGTGGCTGTCTGAGTGTAACACATAGTGTAGGAAAACTAAGCAGCAATAATGACAGAATATGATATCAGCAGTATTCCCTTTTTAGAAATGCAGAGGATCTGATTTTGGAACATCTTACAGCAGCGTTTTTGTTGAAAATGTGGTGCCAATCATTGCGGTCGGGAACATTTTAATGCCTAGGACAAATAGGAGAAAATCCAGTCAAACATAATCTGTGTTGATCATTGAATTTAAAACAACTGATAGGAAAGCTTTATACATGACATCATCAAGTCATGTGGATTACTGGATTTATATTTCATTGTCCTCTCTGCTGGCCCACTTGGGACGGGATAATGGAGGTTACCGTGGCCAGTTTGGCCCAGTTGGAATCAATTTCACTGAAATTACTTAAGAGGGAAAGAGAGAGAGAAAAATTCACACGTGTGGTCATCACAGCCCTGATAATCAGTAGATCTCAACAGATACGGTGAGGAGGAAACCATTTTAGAAAAATAAAGCTTTGGCTCTGATTTGGACCAACAGTAAACACATCATTTAGCCACTTGAATTGCTTTATTGGGATATTTTCCAGAGGATTTTAATTAGGGATCGACCGATATGGCTTTTTCAAGGCCGACACTGATTATTAGTAATCAAGGAGACCGATAACCGATATTTGGAACCGATATACATTTGCAGTAAAATCAGAAAATCTTGTTGTCAAAATGTAGAATAACATAACTTCTTTGAAATGCCTTTTTATGTTTAATGAACTTTTCAACATCTTAAAACTGGTTTCCTCTCTTTGACCCTGAGTAAAGTAAATGAAGTAAAAATAAAATAACAACTACTAAAACTTGTTCTGAACTTCTGAGTCTCACTCATTTAGTAGTCCCAATTCAGCAGCACCAGATTGTGGTGCAGAAAGCAGAGTTGCTGCGAGGCTCCACTAGCAGCCGTCCCAGCGCGTCACAGTTTATCCTACTGTAGGGCTGCTCGATTATGGCAAAAATCTTAATCTCGATTATTTGGGTCAATAATTGTAATTGCGATTATTAAATGCGATTATTCATTGACTTTGAAAACATCCATTTGTTGGAAAAAAAAATGTTTAACAGTATGTTTTTAACAGTTGATTACCCTGAACATTAAGTATAATTCAACTGAAAAAATAAATAAAAATGTATCTAAAAAAAAAAAAAAGAATGTAATAATAAAAAAAAGAATCATTTTATTTCGATTGCAAGCCGTAATCGCGATTAAAATAAGATTAATTGAGCAGCCCTAGTTTCTCCGCTGCGAGACGCTGTGTTTTAAGGAACACAGTCCTTTCTTCAAATGCTGTGTTGTATTGCTCTTGATTCTCTAGAAGCGACAGTCAGTCCATAACAAACACAAAAGAATGATAATGTGTTCGTTTTGTAACTTTGATGTAACTCCATGTACACGTAATAATGTTGGACCCAAACTCTGTTTTTTTCTTGTTTGCTTTTCAATTGCTTCATTGTCCAGCCACATGCTTAACATAACTTTGTAGAAATGAATACGCTATGCAAGTATAAGTGTTACTACTTTCTATTAAAGAAGTGTTTTCACGCAAATTCTGAAGGATATGTCGTATAGAACAACATTCTAAAACATGTTTGAAAAGTAGAGTATATTATGCTTTAGGATTGGTTTCAGAAGTCTGTGAACATTTTTAATATGTTTTCTTCTGTAACTGACAGAAGTGCAGCCTCAAGACCCTCACACTTCAATCAGTTTATTATAGAGTACTGTAGCTTATCACGCAGTACTTCTCTTACCAGCAGCAGTGAGCCCTCACCCCTATCTCATCAGGACACCTCATCCTCAGCTAACCCCTAGTCTTTATTTGAGTGTTTGAAGACGTCAAAAAGAGAGATCAGACTTTTTAAGAGTCATGGTCTCAATGTTCTCGTTAGAGGCAGGATTATAAAGCTGCATGCCTCACTTTGGGAAGAGGAAAAAAAGGAATCTTGTTACGAGGCATACTGAGATTGTTTTATTTCCCTGAGCCCATCCACCTCTTTGAAGTAACGTCACTTAAAAGTGTATCTGCTTTTAAATGTGTGTGTGCTTTGTAGGTTGGGTGCAATTTCAATTCCATATTTTATTTTCAACTTTTACAGTGGCTCGCTTTTTTCTCGCCAAATTGCTTCGCTGTGAAGCATCCAAGAAGCAATTTGAAAAGGAGAGATTCTGTGACTGACAGTATACTTTAGCTGCAGGACTGCAAGCCACTCATTAGTGTCAGAGAATCCCGGCTACGTTATTAGAAATATACCCTTTTGGTGTTCTGCTATAAATTGTGCAGGAGGTGAGGTAATAAAGTCCCCCTCTGGGAGAGACTGGTGCCGTATTTGCTGTGGTAGTGATTTGCACATCTGGGCAGGAGGCTTGGAAGGTGTCAGCCTCTAACTGCCTCCCATTCAAATCAGCTCACTGGGAATATAGAGTGGTGCAGTGATATTTTTGTAGGCCGAGAAGTTGGCATTGCAAGGTGTCAAAAAGCAACAGGATTCTTACATTAGATCTTGGACAGGAAATGAGCTCTGTTGCACATTTGTTATATAGACCCTCCAGAAAAACGCGGGCAAAAATCCTTGATTATGCGGGCTAAAATCCTTGATTATGCGGGCTAAATTCCTTGATTATGCGGGCTAAATTCCTTGATTATGCGATTAAACATGCGGGGTTTTTATGTGATTTTATGCGGTGAAATTGCGGGAAGTTGCGAAATATGCGGAAAGTTGCGAAATATGCTAAATATGCGGGAAAAAAGAATAACAATTTTTTTAAATATTGGGCTGTCTTATTTATTCTCTCTCACACACAACCTGCCACTAACGTTAAACCCCTTTACTATTCAATTAAACACATTCAATGTTTATTTATTGTAAAAGCAATTGGGCTATTTTAATCTCACACACACACACCCCCCCCCCACACACACACTTCTCCGCCTCATTCTGTTTTCATTTACTCGTTCGTTATCTGACTAGCTTCAATCTTGTAGGCTACTCACTTCGTTTCTTGTAGCCCTCGAAAGGGTTTCGGAGGTTGATGCCTCGGTGAACATGAAAATGAATAGAATATCAACTCCCATCTTCAGAGCAATCGGACTATTATAATATTAGCNCGCTAGCTAGCAAGCGCAGCAAACTGTTATTATTATGAAAGCTGACACAGTAACGTCAATGTTGGCGCCAATCGGAGGAGTATCAGATGAATTTTTTGAATTTTAATTTTAGTTAATCAATTAATTTCTATATTTTATTGTAATGTAGACAAGGCTTTTAGCGCCAATCATGTATTGCGTTACATTATGTAAAAAAAAAGATATGTAAAAAAAAAATTATATGTACATTTTTTTTCTTTCAGCTAACACAAGTATTTGTTTGTATTAATTACTTTCTTTGTCTCTTGAGTTACCATGTCCATTGGAGGAGGTTACTTCCTGGTTCAGACAAGGGTGTGGCCGAGCGCTGAGGACTCATAAATACTGCAATGAGCCAATTGGGACAAACCACCTGCTTCCATGTAAAAGGTGGGATTTGGGTTTTGTCAGTGTCCTTTGTGTATGATTTGACTATTAATTATCCCTTGGGTTCAACGTGGTTTGGCCAAGCCACTATATAGTAGGTTCCTTGGTTTTTCATTGTAGCAGGTCAGTTTTGTTGAGTTAACACCTGTTATGTTTCTTTGAGGCATTTTCTGTTGACCTCTTTTATAGGCCTTGTTATTATATGATGTTTTGTGGATTTTTGGGTAAATAAAAATCCTAGCTTATTTAAACCACTCCTGTGTCCTGTTGCCTTACTGCTTGGTCCCTGACACCTGTATTAAGGGGTCTGTCAGAAGCCAGCAACCACCTATAGCTCTCTCTAGGCATGTCCCCACGCATCCTGTCACTGAAGCTTCTGTGAAGACTGTGATATAGGAGGTCACTTCCCCCATAGGAGCTCCCCTCCGCAGATTCTCTCGGAGGTTGCTCTCTACTGAGGCGGGGATGGTCACCAGACGTCGTTTGTGTCTTGAGTAGGGGTGCAACAACTAATCGACTTAATCGATTAAAATCGATTACCAAATTAGTTGCCAACTAATTCAGTCGTCGATTTGTTGGTGACGTCATCACGTGTGTTTTATGCTCCGTTAAACTCCAACGTTAGCGGTCTTTTTATCAGTACTGAGACACGTAGTCTGCCTGCATCGAGCATCACCCCCAGATATTCTACCTGCTGGTGAGGTATCCCCCACAGCTCTTCTTCCAATTGACCGCAACTTATTTTTCAACCCAACTTGGTTAGGTGTAGGATCAATTGGGCTGTGTGAAACATTGCCCATTCCCTGGAACTGGCCATGACTATGAGGTCGTCCAGATAAAAGAACACCCTCATGCCATGGTCCCGCAGCGGTTGCAGCGCCATAGCTGAACGTGCGTGGGGATAGGGAGTAGCCGAACGTCAGTCTGTTGCACTCGTAGGCTACCCCCTGGAAGGCAAAACGCAAATACTTTCTGTGTTTTGGAGCAATTTCGCCATGAAAGTAAGCGTTCTTCAGGTCGATGGTTGTGAACCAATCGCCTGGCTGCACCAGTCCCAGTAACTATTTCATAGTTAACATATGGAACTTCTTGCATGCAATGTGCTGGTTCAGGCATTGAAGATCCAGAATGGGCCTGAATTCTCCTGTCTTCTTGGGAACCAGGAAGTACAGGGAATAGTGCCCCTTCTCTCTGACTTGAGAGGGCACATGCCGAGAGTGCACATGCCGAGAGGAAACCTATCTCCTCCTGGGATGACAGATTTGCCTCTCTCATGCCTCTGAACGGAGGAGGGATGCAGCAAACCCGGAGTGAATAACCCAGTCTCAGTGTCCTGTCCATCCGCTCTGTTAATAAACCACTGATTTTCCATTCCCCATAACATTGTGTTAAGCGATGTGCAATCGGCTGCGGAGCCGCAGCAATAAAGCTGTGGTACTCTCTGGTGGCCCACTCTGCCGTCAAACCCTCCATAAAAGGACGTTTGACCCATGGGGGACTGACACAGAAAGGGCCGTTTTTCTATAATGCAGTTTCCACTCAGCGAAAGAAAAGATTTTTCACTGAGGTCCCTGAACGCTCCTGTGAGAGCGCCCGCTCCGCTTAATATCCATCCATTAGTATACCATCTTACTTTCCTCCTTTCCCAATTCACATATTCAACTACCATTAGTTACAGTTAATAATTCTAGTTATATTCTTCTACTTTCATAGATACTCCTTAACAAAATGGCACAACAAAAACAACTCACGGACTTCCAAACCCTGACCAGGACCATTTTTGGACTTCTTAGGTCACACTACCATCAATCAAATACCAGAAACAGTATCCAGGGTTCTATACCCATTCCCAGGTTCCTCACTAAAACCAAAGATCAGATAGCTAAGGCTTTCACTCCATCCATTTCGTCAACGGAGACCTCCCACCTCCTACAGGGGAATGCCGCTAATTGGCTCTCCACAGGGTTCCAAATTACGGAGGAACACCATGGCAATAACATCGTAGCTCTACTGAGCCAACTCCAGGCACTGACAAAGGAGGAGGAGCAACGAGCCTGGGAAGTGGCTTCAAAATGGGCCAGATCCAAATTCCCGAAAATCCAGGACCACATCTTCATGAAGACACTGGAAGACCTTCAACTCATGGGAATGGGAACCTCCATCAACCCGGGCCATTTAAACATCCTTCCAACCGTCCAACGCCCAATCATTGTCTCCCAAAACCCTATTCCTTCTTCCACAATTCCCCTGACTCCACTCCCTCCCAACCCGGACCACAGAAACCCAATACAAACCAGACCCATGACACCAAATGGCCCAGAACCGGGCCGCTCTAGACCCCTCACGTTGGAGGACTTCAACCTCCAACCCACCTCCCATGAAGTTCCTTCACAGTGCATGATCACCATGGAAACAAAAAGGAAAATTGGTCCTTGATTCCCAGCCGTGAAATCATCATCATAAGTAGCTCCAACATCTCTCGCCTCTCATTAATTGACAATGGCAAGATCCAAGTAGATAGCTATCCGGGGGCTAAATTATCCCATGCCACAAACCTCTTGAAATACAAAACCCCGACATCTCCTAACACCAAAAAGGTGATATTCTGCAACGGCAACAAGGTCTCCCTTAGCCACGACCTAAGACAACTACTGTCTGCAGCCGGGGATACTTTTCCTTATGCTGCGGTCTACATCCCCAAGATCAACTATTCAAACAAGCTACATCCGACAACAATCCAAAACATCAAGACCTTCAATGGCCTCATTGACCAGATCTCAGGCCACATCAACACTATGAAATCAACACTATGAAGGGGGCTGACTTCACTACTGGGAGGGATCTCATCCATTGGACTCCTGACACTGCCAGAAAAATGTGGAGCCACTGGAAGTCCTTCTTGGGCCTCTGAAACAACTGAGGCCCCCCCCAAAAAAAGAGTTAAAAAATAAAACTTAGCGAGGATTCCAAAATTACATTTGTTCTTTTAATAATGTTAACCATCTCTTCATGTTGGAAGTTTTGTTTGTAGTAACAGTTCATTCACAAATATGTAAAATCTTCGACAAACAGTTTACTATATATATACAGTGGGGCAAAAAAGTATTTAGTCAGCCACCAATTGTGCAAGTTCTCTCACTTAAAAATATGAGAGGCCTGTAATTTTCATCCTATGTATACCTCAACTATGAAAGACAAAATGAGAAGAAAAAAAAATCAGAAAATCACATTGTCGGATTTTTAAAGACTTTATGGTGGAAAATAAGTATTTGGTCAATAACAAAAGTTAATCTCAATATTTTGTTATATACCCTTTGTTGGCAATGACAGAGGTCAAACGTTTTCTGTAAGTCTTCACACACTGTTGCTGGTATTTTGGCCCATTCCTCCATGTAGATCTCCTCTAGAGCAGTGATGTTTTGGGGCTGTCGCTGGGCAACACGGAATTTCAACTCCCTCCAAAGATTTTTCTATGGGGTTGAGATCTGGAGACTGGCTAGGCAACTCCAGGACCTTGAAATGCTTCTTACGAAGCCACTCCTTCGTTGCCCGGGCGGTGTGTTTGGGATCATTGTCATGCTGAAAGACCCAGCCACGTTTAATCTTCAATGCCCTTGCTGATGGAAGGAGGTTGTCACTCAAAATCTCACGATACATGGCACCATTCATTCTTTCCTTTGTGTAAAGGAAAGAATGAATGGTGCCATGTATCGTGAGATTTTGAGTGACAACCTCCTTCCATCAGCAAGGGCATTGAAGATTAAACGTGGCTGGGTCTTTCAGNCAACTATTTTCTCAGGTGGTACTTGGTGGAAAAAGGTTGAGAACCACTGCTTTAGACAATCAGAATGCAGATCCTGCAGTGCTGGAGGCGGGCTTTACTGCACTCGCGATTTGACAGTGAAGGGAGCGATCTGCTTCCAATCGGCAGAAATATAACTCAGACAAAACCGTAATAACTCAATATAATGTTGTCAAATCAAAACGGTAACAATTTGCAGTTGTGTATGTGATGTGAGAAGGCCTGCTCCCAGAAAGCTGGCTACTGACACAGAAGGGCTCCCGAATTTGGTGATTCGCGGTAAAGAAATAAACAAGAGAGAAAGTGCATCTCTGTCAGCAGAGCTTCTGTCAGTCAGAGGGTTAGGTAAAAGTTGAGATGTCATGTGAGGAGAATTAACAAAAATACACTTCATTTATTTACATTTATTTTTAAATAACTGTCATGAATCTGTGTGTGAGATACAGACAGGGAGAAAAAAGTCCAGGCATATTTTTATAAAATTATTAACAAAGATCGTAAATGTGCCCTTTCATGCATTTGAGCCCCTTCCACATCCTCTGCACGTTTCAAGAAGCAACATGCATAGTAAGATAACAACTTTTTTCAAATGTTTTGAACTGAGAGTTTGTGTGTGAGACACAATATTAATGGTTGACTATAACTGGCCTCTGGTCTTAATAATGGTAGGAGAGGTTTAAGTCAATTTCTGTCAATATCATGGACTGTGACATTTATAGGAAATCTGGCTGAGCGGAGGTATGTGTTTCTGTATGTGAGAGGGTGTGTGTGTCTATGGGAGGGTGTGTCTTTGAGTGTGTGTGTGTCTGTGTGTCAATTATTGTTAATTTTTAGATTTTCATGTTGTATGTGTGATAGATAGAGAGGGGCACATAGAGGAAGAGAGTGAGGGAGCACACAGAAAGGCTGAGAGCAAAAGAGAGAAGGAGAGAGAGAGTGAGGGGGACATACACCCAGCATGTGTGCCTGTGTGTATGATGTGGTTCTTTGCAGTAACACAGTAAAATGATTGGCTCTTTACCTCTGATTGGTTGGCCACTCCTGTTATAGAGGATTTCATGTAATTCCCGGAATTCAGAAACTTCGAGAGCAATTTGTGGATGAAACTCCGTATCTACAAATTTGTATTTCAGAAAAGATTTTCAAAATTACATTTAACCTAGAAGTAGATTGCTAATGAAAAAAGGAACAAACTATAGTACATTATTACTTAGCATACTGTATCCCAAACTTGCCAATTTACCTCATCAGGTAGAAGGAAGATGGAGGACTTTATCATGGCATTGTTGAGCGCTGACACAGGACGTTTCACGTTTGCTTTTGATTTTATCCGCCATAAGTGTTGTTCTCAGTAGAGTTATGGTTGTTCTTCATAGGATGGAGAATGACCCGCCCTAAGCTGCTTCTGATTGTTTGTATACGTGTGCCTTTCTTGGGCTTGTGTTAGATTTAAGCTTCGAGGCTGATGATTGGTTTATCACATATCTCGGTCAGCCAACTCGGTGGGCAGAAATAGGCGGCTCACCTGGTCCCTGACTCGACGACAGGCAAGCCTCAAGCAACAGTTATGGAATATATCATAATAAAAAATAAATCATAAAGTAGTGAGAAGGGAAAAAAAGCGTGTGGAAATGGTGGTGTGTGGCGTGAGGCGTGTGAAATGGTTAAATTGCATGACTCTCACTTCTCACTCCACAAGGGCGAGACTTGGCAGCTCTGGTACCCTCTGATCGAAGTCCAGCACACTATCCACTCAGCCACAGCCTCCGCTGCCAAGGAAAGTTAAGTACTCATCCTCCACAACTTTACCGTGCACAGTCGTGTCAGATCTCAAGTTTTACTCGAGACGGCTGAGAGTCCGGATAGTGGTGGATCCGTCGTAAATCAGGTTTTGGACAGTCCCTACCGTGGTTCCATCCCATTTCAAGTGCTGTTCGACGCTCGGCGTAACCCTCCGGAGCACACTCCGCAATCACAGAGCTTGGGACTATCACTGGGGTTTGTCAAGCGAAGCGGAAGAGAAATACTTACTGCACTGCCGGGTGTAATATTCTCTAAAGCAAAATAAGCTTTCCCGACCCTTCGGATCACTGACCGGACTCCAACTTGTGGTGGTTATTAATCAACAAATAAACCACAAATGATAATTATGTGTATTGTTGAGTAAATGGAAGAATTGCACAGGGGAAAAAGACGTAAGGCTATCTATGCCACAATTTTAGAATGCAAAGTTGTTAAACTAATAAGTTTGCCCTGTGGACCAACCACTACATTGACGGGAAGGGGGTAGCGATAACAGATAAGACACCATTAAACAGTTACACAACATAACAGAAAATATATCGATAGCAGCGTCCTACAGACAGTAGTTAATAATAATAAAAGACATTAAGAAAAAGGCATTTTAAAAAGTCATTAAAAACATGAACCTATATACAAATTTTATGAACAATAACCAGGTGTATCATAGGCTTTTTTCCTCATTTCTCAAGTTAGTCAACAGTGACACAGTAGGCACAGTAGGCACAACAAAACATTTAAAAGCTTAAATCATGTACATGGGATTTCATTCTGATAAGGCAAAAGGTGTTATTATAAATAATAATACAAATATATATATAACAAATGCTTGTTTTTGTCTGTCCTTTATCTGTGCCACGCCTTCCAAAGCAGTTCCTTCAACTACGACACCAGAAGGCAAACCATCACAGGCTCCTCCTCTCCTCATGTCAAAAAAAGAAGCTCATAGCTTGACTCACGTTCAGAGTTCTCTTCATCATAGTTGAATCTTCAAAACTCTAAATCTATCTAACTAACCTCTAACAAATTCTCAATGTTTGTCTGTCCACTTTACTTCAATCGCAGTCTCCGTCCGTTTCTCTTCGGTTCCCGCCGTCCCTCTTCGTCTCTTTTCTTCTCGCTTACGTATCACTGCCGTTTAACCTGATTACCGTCACCCCCTCCCTAGTAAATACCATCCCTGTTGAGCAGAATCTATAGTTTCCAGTATTTTCGTTTCGTAAAATGATAAAATAACGGCGAAGATATTAAAATATGTGCTGTCATTATTCATAGCTTTTTGAAATATATTTGTATAACTTTATATCATCGTATCTCCGTGTATTTAAAAATTTTTTTTTTTTTTTTTTTTTTTTTTTTTTTTTTTTTTTTATTTTTTTATTTATTGGGTCTTTTGCAATGAAACAAAGACTGGCATATATTTCAAGCAGGGGCGGACTGGGACTCTAAAATCAGCGGCTCTCGAGGCACTTCGGTACCCGCGAGCGTACGCAATAAATACCGCTAGTAAATTGTCGACTAATAATGGAAGCAAATGAACAGCATTTGTGCAGTGTAATTTACTGCACTAACTAACATTACTACCTGTACTAACACATTGTGAATCTCAGTTCTTCCTCATTTTCCTCAATTTTTATTTTGGTTTATTAAATAATGATATTGTGGTCATTGTTAAACAAATTCTGGCTATTATTGATAATTATTATTTGTATAATGCACTTTCTGCCTTCCTGTCATTAGGAGTTGACATGTAATGGCTATGTAATTGGATTTGATTAGAAACTTTATTTTCCTAAACTGCGGACATTTTATAGCAATATTTATATTTTCTACTATTACTTGTAGCATGGTCGGCATTAGTCAGAGCGACAGAAGACTCGTTTATATGGCCTACATTTAACGGTGCAGCCAGTGATGCGTCTAAACCAGGGAAGTAATGCTGCTGGTTCCCTCGACAAAAAGATGGGAATCTCTCCCACAGGTTTGGAACAATATAGCTGGAATAGGTCTGTGGAACGAACCTGTTTGATAAGCACGTTTTTGTTCAGACGGATAATTCATGTCTACCCTACTTTTATAATTTCGAATCATAAATCCCTAATCCGATAGTTATAAAAGGGTTTAGGACGCGTCACTGCACCACTAGAACAAATATGATCAATGGCTGAAACTTTCTCCCTCTTCTTCTCATGCTCTGTCACTCTCTTAACTCCTTCCGGTGACTTTCTTTTATTGAAATTGTTTTTGCCGGGCTTTAGCCGGTTACCGCTGGTATAAACATTTTTGGGCGAATGTTAGGTGGCTAGGTAGTAAGGAGCGCTCTCCGCTAGGAGCTGCTCGCGCTCGCAGCAAACAGTGTGTTCACAAACAACGACCAACCGACTCACGGAACGCTAGTTGTAGCGTATAAAAAAAAATTAACTAAATTCGCTAGTCAAATAACATAACAAGACAATTTTTTTTTAAAGGCATATTTTAGTGGCCGCGACGGCCAGTGGAAAGTAGGCCCTACGTTATGCTGGCGGGTGCTAAATATCGCTGGGCCAGCGGGCGCATTTAAATGGCGAGCTGGCGTTAGGCCGGCCACTTCAGTAACGCCCAGTCGGATTCATTGCCGAACGTCCGATGGCAGTCCGCGCTTGGTTTCAAGCAGTACTTTCGGACATAAATACAATATAACCTGTTGAGCAGTTACACAGTTTCAGTATTTTGTTTGTAAAAGATCAAATACGGCGAAGATATTTAAATATGTGCTTCCATTTCTCCCATATTTTTGACAAATGTATTAACTTTATATCAATCGTATCTCCGTGTTTACTGGGTCTTTTTGCAATGAAACAAGAGAAGCTGGGATATAGTTTCAAGCCAGTACGTTCGACAGAAACACACGGCAATGTTGTCTGGACTGTTGTGTTTTATCGCGGACCACCCGCTTGAACAGTGTCATGTGATCTGATCACCCGGCGCAGCGGTGACGGTCGAGCTCCAACAGGGTTAAGGGCAGCCGAACAAAACATAAACGAAATGCCGCTTCCATGAGCGTCAAATCCCGCCGGGCAGATGGGAATAATCATTGCAATCAGTTTTGAAAAGCCTACTTTGCGTCCGCCTTTATGAAGCCTGAAGGAGGCCCTAGGAGGGCACAAACTGCACGCCCCACGGGACCTGCCTGAACCAAAAAAGCGTCGCTCGCCTGGGACGTTTATGGAGTGAGAGTGTGTTTGGACTGACATCGGGAAGCGCTGCCCTGTTAGTTGTTGAAACTTCTGAAGGCAGGGGGGTTTTTTTTTTTTGGTGTTCAAGAAGGCTCTTTCTCGTCACCCTGAGATTGGTGTTGGCCGCCCGCCACTGGATTGCTGAGTCATTGTTGAATCGCGGTCTCTCCAGCCTGACAGCGTTGTTGAGCTGGCCCTTTTGACCAGAGCAGTATTAATCTCTGTTCCCCTTCCTGTACTGTTATCCCACATTTGGAAGTTCACACAGGGTCCTGACCCCGCCCGCAGTAAAGCAAAAAGACGCAAAGGGCGGAATCGAGCTCCCCAAATGGCTTTCTTTGGGAGGGCCGAGTGAAGAGAGGATATGGCAGTTGGTGAGGTGTGAAAAACTATCAGAGCCCTGTGTGGGAGCAGACTTTCACACCCTCAGACTGTGGTGCAGGTGCATTAATTTCTTCCCCCAGTTTGTTATATTTTTTGTATAGACTTTATTACAAAAAATTATTATATACAATGTTGTAGTATGCAACTGTTTTTTGAAAGAAATGCTCATTATTCCTAGAACATAATGGGAATGAATGAGTGTTTCCAGCAGTATGTGCTATAATGCTTGGTACTAATACAGTATATCTAATAGTGTAATGTTAGGGTGTGGTACACCGTCAGAGCAGTGTTTCCATCTGAATGAGGGTGTCAACTTCATTGGGGAAAGAGTAGCGGACTCTGCTGCTAGGCTTGTGCACTTGTCTGTAACAGGGGGCCCCACTCCTCGCTTTGAGCATGTATGTGTAAGTGTGTATGTATACTGTGTGTTGTCCCAGGTTGGACGAAGGGCACTTTTAGGTTAAGGTTAATTAATATTTAGATCAGTGGGCCTGAGGCTATGGAGGATGTGAAGGTTAGCAGCTGGGAAAAGAGACCAGTGGTAAAGACTCGCCCTCACTTCGACTAGTCGAACGCTTTGGTGAAGGTCAAGAAGCGGTCCAATGTGACGGAACGCCTCCCAGGGCAGTGTAGCGGAAAGTATAAATCAAACGGTCTGCAGAAAGAGTTAGCGGTTCATGTGACGGAAGTTTTCGATAAATGGCAAACGTCCTGCAGAAAAAGTTGCTGACAAAAGAAACTTCACCAGGGTCAACCATAAGCGGACGAGAAGGCTCGGCGATAACGGCTCCGAGTACAGACGTTTGTTCAGCAGTATGGATCCGCGGGGTCTGCTGCGCTCTTATTTTATGGTCTTTTTGACTGTATAAACAGTTCTATTGCACCAAACATCCTGTTGCCTCCAGCGATTTCTTCAGAACCCATTAGAATTGTAAATCACGAAGAAACGTTAATAAGTTATAATGTGAGGGGAGGTACGGACTTTTTCACCTAGTCTAGTCCAAGATTTTCCTCCGCGAAACATTTTAATCAGGCCCTCCAACAAATTGCAAAAAAGTATAATGAAACATGGCCCCACCAAATCGAAACTTGTGGCTTGTCTTATATTGTCACTTACAATACCGATAGAATATATCAGTTAAAAAATACATTACACCATAAGTAAATTTGTTTAGTAAGCCGCAACCTTTACTAAATAAATGCAGTCATTGAAGTTTCAAAACATTTTCTAACAAATCTACACAAAAGCTTCAGTCTGACCAAGGGGAAGTTGATAACAAGGCTTAAAATATACCGCCCTTCCATTTTTTCTCATAATTATAAGAAATCTGAGGGGCTTCTTTTTAAAGAATGAGCTGCAACACAATAAATGACCCCCTAATGAGAACTCTTTTTAAAAAAAAAAAGGGCATTTTGGACAGTATCGAACGCGAAATAATTGAGCTCCAACGGCCACATTTTGATTGATTTTGCTAAAACGTTGCTAACTTAACTTATGAGGGGACAGCTCCCTCTAAGTGAGTGCCCAGTCCTTCGTCATATCTTGTCTTATGTGGCGCCCTTAAGAAAGGTTTGGACAGGCCCCTGTGCTAAGAGGTATTGGAAGGCGGGTAGCAACAGGTTTACGAGCACACCGCCCTTATGGCAGAGTTTAGTTTACTGCTAATAATGAATACATCAATCTGGAGTATTATGAGTTGAACTCCTCCTAAAATTGTTTCACTAGGGACAAACATTTTCAAGAGTTCAAAGCCAACATTTTAATGACATCTATTAAGGTATGCATTATAGCTAGGGCAATTGTCAGGTACTCGAGGTCAATAATAAAGAATCAAGGCACACAAGGCTTTGAACTCGTGTTTGTCCAATAGGATTTGTCCCATATTCTGACCATACATTCTGCAGGCCAATGGCTTTCTTCATTCCAATTGAGGTCAGTCTGGGCCGAAGCTGCAGGAAGCAAACCGCAAAGGCCATCGGGTTCAAAGTGGCTCAAAACCCCTTTGCTCAGGAAAAGGCAAAAAGCCCATAGCCACGCACGAAGGGCCATGAAAGATCATGACATGAGGCAGTATCCTCCACCTAATAGATCGCAGAAGACGGGCTTCTTTCCGGCAATGGGGAGAGTTTTCTAGACTGCTGGCTTGATGTCATAGTCAACTTGAAATAACTTTGTTAGGCGTGAACATGAACCCGCCAGTCACGACAGCTCATATCTTTCCAGAGTTTTAAAAACCTCGCGTCCCCAGGGCCCCTTCACTAGAGCTTTGGTTTCTGATAAGTCCTGAATGCATCATCAAGATGCTAATAGACAAACTGGACTTCTTTGAATTGTATTTCAGCGGCTTACAGTGCCTGATGGCAGCAGCCTCAACCAGCAAGCACAACCACACTCCTTTGTTTCAATGCAGAACTGTTTGCAGGCCAGAAAAGCCGGCCTTATGCTTCTGCAAACTGTTGCTGCCAAAGCAACGGCAGAAAGAGGTGTTTGCATAACTTACCCATGATCCACAAGGAGTCCAACTTCTGTTAGAAAGCAAGTTTAAAAAACAGGTAAGAACCAAATATATCTGCGCGTAACATTAAGTTTGTATGTACATGTATGTATGTGCTTATGTTTTCAGCCTTAAAGCCTGATGGGGCATATTGTAAGCGTACTATGAAGCAAAGATGAAAGAGTACTCTTCTTTGTTTGCTATCGGCTACAAGATCGCAATAACCGCCCTTTTAAAGCCAACACGCTGTTGATGAGAAATTAAATCAATGTGGCATCCGTTTTGTATGCATAAAAGCAGATGAAGTGGGCTGCCAAATGCAACTTGTTGGCAGACATTGAGTTCTGAGTAATTAAGTCTGCAGTGCTAATGAGAGGGATAATTTAATTGGTTTTGAAAGAGGAAACCCCTGCGTGGAAACCATTTTTGTACGCTCTCATAATTTGCGCAGTTTTAACCCTTTCACACCTTTATAACGATACAGATTTCTCCTGGCACGCAAAATCTCTCCCATTACTGGGTCTATTGTTTTGTTTTTCTACACTTTCTTTTAAGTCGCATTCTTTCTCTCTTGTCAGGTAATTTCTATAAAGATACTGGGCTGCTGCCCTCTCCTAATGCTATTTCTCCCAGCGCTATATAGGCTATTTCAGCTATGTCATCCAGTCTGAGGGGGGGCCCAACTAAGGATCCTGGGAGCTTGGCGATCGATTACTCTCCTGTCAGGCCGGAGAGTAAAGAGCACTTTCTCTGGCGATATCCCCTCTTCTGATTAACTGACAATCCTATGTTTTCGCTATCTATTCTCCAATCTTTAATCTTTCCACATCGCTCAGTTTTTTTATTTTTGGCAATCCGCCAGCACATTGCTACCCCCCTCATCTCCTCACCTCTTCTTATAACTTTCTTTTCAAAGCTGCCGTTTTTGAAAAATGTGTTCATTTGATTCCTTAAGCATAAAGTTGGACAGGGGNTCTTTGTTGAAAACTCTGTGTAACGATTGGGCTGGAACTTGTGTGTTGTTAACCCTTTGTGAAATGGGATACATATGTGCAAAAAAACAAAACACAATTAAAATTCGATAAGAACTGAGGAGACTGGGCAAAGAGCCGCATGCGGCTCGAGAGCCGCGGGTTGGCCACTCCTGTTCTAGCATATCTAGGGAAGTGGTTGCATTAATACCTCAGTGATTGGTTGGGACCCTTAGAAATGTTGAAATAGGCGATGAATTTGATTATAACCAGGATTGGTAAAACAAGGATAAGAAACATACAAAAAAAGAAGCTGCTTACAATTCTTTAACTTGTCTGAGAATCCTCATGTTTTAAACGTTTCCTATGTGTTAAAGAAGTGTAGTGATAGTTGTCTCTAAATCATCCAGTGAAAACAGGAACTCTCAATATCTAGTTCAGTTCTGCATACTTTTAGTAGGCTAAATTGTTAACAAATACAGAATAAGAAGCCCTCAGCACAAGCCACTGAAACGTTGTATTTCCTGTGGCTTTCTTTTTCCAATAGCCTTGCACCTACATGTTGCTTTAATTAAACTCCCTCTACCGTCAACCATTCTGAACATTGTTTTACGATCAGTGAGGTCTGACCTGAGCAAGGACTCAGACAAGAGGGACTGAGTGTGAAGGGTTAATTGCAATGTTAAGCTGGAGGAATGTGAATGGCATGGATTCGGCTGAATGGAAACAGTCCTGAGCGTAGCAGGTAGGTAGGCATGGTGACAGTGAGTACAGAAGACACATGGGAAAGGGAAAACAGAAAACTCAAGTACAGCCATGGCCATGATGACACATTGACCAATGTTTTTTCTTATAGTTTTGAAAAGTTTGAATAATGCATCCTAGTAATTTGGTAACATTGAATGTTCATTCTGAGCAAAACTGCTATTTCAAATTCGATTAAATGTTAGTGTAGTCTTTATATTTTGCTGTGTTTTGTCATACAACTGCACCATTTGTGTTGAGATAGTGGTGCAACTTGGACTTAAATGTTTTGGTTCCTGTTCTGTCCCGGTTTCTAGAAGCTTCTGGCAGCTGTCCTGAAGATGCGAAAAGAAGGCACTCAGACAATGTCGTACTGCTACTTAGATGCTTCCCTGTTATGATTATCCAATCAGCAAGGTGTCCTGATCCATTGTTATTGATTAGCTTTGTTTACTGATAGGTCAATAGGACATGCCATGTCAAGCTGATACTGAATTATTATAACCACAAGACCAACTACTGCAGCTCCACAGCATACAGCCAGCTTTACAATACTCCCACATGGAACCAATTGCAACCTAATTGCAAGGTTAAGGGTAAAGGGTCTTTTCATGCCTCATAAAGTGAAAAATAATGAATTTGTATAATAGTTTAAGTTTTGATTTGAACTCTGTACTTTTTAGCAGCTTTGTCGCTTGCTCTGTTGATTGTTGCACCACCTTTCCCCACTCTTTGGTTGCCACAGTCTTCACTCTAGGAAGCTGACATTTGGCATGCAGGTCAGGTGTCAGTGACGTTGTGTCTGTGTGAATGTATTAACTAGAAGATTGAGTGTGGGGTTGCAGCGATTGCAAATGTGCACTTTTTGTATGTTTCCGCTGAATACAGCTTTTGTCCGCGTTGACAGATAATGAAGTCGGTGAGTTTCATTTGTTTTCAGAGATCTTTTACAAGTGTATCCTCCTTTTGAATTTCAATCCAAACTCCCATTATAATTCCAAGCCAGGTATTCAAAGCTTGAATTGATGTTTCACTGTTCTTTCACCTCCGTTACATTCATTAAACTTTCCCAAACTTTTCACCTTTTTTTGCATGACAACAGAACTCAAGAGTTGCATATTACATTACATTGCATTTTTTATATATATTGCATATCACTGACAGGTCAGCACATTCTGTTCTTTCATTATGGGATGCCGGTTCTGGGTTTTAACATGTTGTAGTTGAAAGGCAGTGACTTTTAGACCAGTCATTAAAAGTGCTAATTAGCAGGTTCATGAATAAACTACCACTTCGGTGTTTCCACACTTTTACCCTACTCTCTGGGATTAATATAATAGAACCACGGAATATACAGGCTTTCTTTCTTTCATTACATCTTAGTTGTATTTAACCTTATTGAAACTAGTTATTTATTGACATTCAAAGGTATATGAAGCCATGTCTGTTTGGGACAGTTCAGTCACTTTTGGTGTTTTGGAGTATTTAAAGGCTCAGTTGGTGCAGTTCCACCCAGAATCTACACATAAACCTTTATGTTTGTTTGTATTGCCTCTTTAATTTTAACTTACATTCCTGAAGCAGCCAACACTTTTATATGCACATCAAAAATATGACTTTTATGGAACAATAATGTGAAAGTGTGCGGAGATTGTTACCAGCATATGTCATCCACTTGTGGAATTAACCGTGTCCCACTTCCATAGTATACACAAATGCTGTTGTGATTAGTTGATAATGAATGTCCTGTACTGGTGGACATATAAAACTCCAAATGACTTAAAATATGAGGCTTCAGAATGAGGTGTCACTAGTCAGTATCTCATTTCTTTAACGGATTTTCCAAGAACGTAAGGCTTATTTTTTTTCCCCTGAATTGTACTCAACAAGCCTTGAGTAGCTCTTTATTTTTTCTTGAATCTTGTTGCATTGTTGGTCATTGTGTTCATCAGCACTTCAGTTGATAACGCAGGGCTCGACAGTAACGGTTGCCAGGTTGCCATTGGCAACCATTCAGAAAAAATGTCAACCACTTCTTGGCCTTTGGTTGCCATCAGTGGCGGAGCCAGAAAGCGATGCATGTTTACTCTCGTGCGCGGTGCACTGTGTGTTTGTTTTTACAAAAAATGGCAAAGCAAATTAAGTTTTTTTCGCCGTGGGGTAAAAAGTTCTGCCAACCCTTCAAAATCTCAAACGAATGCTCAAAGTAATTCAACTGATAAAGCGCAAGGTGAACCCGAACCATGGATGTATAATAAGAGCTGGATACAGCGTGGGAGTCGGGGCCTCATTCATTCCTATGAGAGTTGCTCATTGGCGCATGATGATAAAACATGGATGTATAATAGGAACTGGATACAGCGTGGGAGGCGGGGCCTCATTAATTCCTATGAGAGTTGCTCATTGGCGCATGATTATAAAATGGCCCAACTTTTGAGAGAGCAAAACGTCACAGATTACCCGGCATGCCTGAGAAGTACCCGTATGTGCGCTCATAGCGCATGCGCAACTTTAACCAAAATGATCGTTCACATCAAGCACGTCAATTTGCGTACACGTAACAGCACCGCACGTTCATAACAGTATGGTAATGGATTGTTATTATGATGGATTTGGAGATCCAGGGTGATGCATATCGCTTTTTAAGCCAGGAATAGTGTTTAAAAAGTGCTTGAAACATTGGCAAAAGTGTTGTAAATAGGAGGAGAGTTTACCCAGAGAGCTCTGCGCTGCAGATGGCTCTTCCACCCAGACTGAAGCCAGAGAACAGGCTGCTTCACAGCACTTTAGAACCCAGGAAAGCAGCTTGGATCATTTAACGAGGCGGCAGTTAGCAGCTAGCGGCTAGCTAGTAATTATGCTTATGTGCAAATCAATCGTTATGTACTTATATTACGCTGTAACAGGATCTAGTGATATCCAAGCAACAGAGCTTCATTTAGCATGAAACAATTATTGCAATGTATATATATTAGGGCCGGGACTTTAACGCGTTAATTAAGATTAATTAATTACACAAAAATTAACGCGTTAAAAAAATTAACGCATTTTAATCGCACTTATTTTTGCACCGCGGAACGTTTCTCACTGGATGAGTTTCAGGGGTACCGATTATACTGGAGCACCAACTAACGTTTTCAAGAATACAAACGGTACCTTTGATGACTGGTGACTGTGAACCTCTAACTTGTTTTTACTAAATGAGTCCAATGTTCCCGAGTTGCGATTGAAAAAATTGGTCCGGTAGTTGAAACCAACGGGTTTTGACTTTTATTGCCAACGGTAAAAAATCAGTAGTAATATAAAAATTTTTTAATTTCTATATGATATGTCAATATGTAGTTGAATTATTACTATGTACACTGTGTTTTCTTACAAGTTTACTAAATGTTATTCATTAATTGTGGAGACGTCGAGTAGGTCTACGTCGCCGAGCAGACCAGAATTTGGGAAGGTTTTTAAGGAGGGTGTGGTGCGGGAGGATGGCGAGGGGAAGTGACGAAGGTCATGACCGATCTTAGTGAAGTCTGTGACATGATACGGCATGAGTTACGACGCTTACCCTAGACCGGGAAGGATGTAGGTCACTGTACCAAATTTGGCATGTGTGGGTCGATGCACGGTGAGGCGAGACGTAGTCGGTTTGTCGAGGACGTGGGGCGTGACGCTCCCCCTGGGGTTCAAGGGCAGTCGTTTTTTGTGCACCCAAACGATAGGACCGTTTACCACTTACTCGAGGGGTAACTTTTAGTCCTGTCGTCTTTCGAATGTGTAGAAGGCCGGCTGCTGACTTTTGAGTAGAGAAATCTTGAGGTGAAGCTCGCTAACTTAATGACTTGTTTCGTGAATATATGATTATTTCCCAAACCGAAAAGATTTTCGTCAACTCATCGTGAACTTACAAACCGAGATACTTTGGACTACATGAATATACTAAGACAAAAGAAAGTTCCCAACATAGAAGGACAGCTTACGTTTGAATAAACATTCAGCCGAAACCTATTTTCGCAGTCGATTTACGTTACATTACATTACATTTGTTGTTAATAACTTTGCATCATCCGATTGAACCAGGTGTGAGTTAACGGACCATATAGTTTTATGGTCATCACGTCGACGACAGTACAGAATGTCTAGGGAGGTGTTAACTTAACTCGTTCAGTGATATCAAGCAGTAGGCAACAGAGGGAAAGTTTACCCAAAAGAACTGAAACACGACTGGGGGTGGTATATACTAGGTAAGCGGGAAGTCGTAACTTAAGAACCTAACCGGTCTAGATTATGTAAAGATTACACTTTATTTAATTTTGGTAATGTCAATTCTTAATCTAATAATTAATAATACGACATATTAATGGAAATTATACAGATTGATATAAATTTTAACAATGAAAAATATCTCACTTATAGTACAATACGGTTGTAAGAGGATACCATTTCAAAGCAAACGTGAAAATAAAACAATCGTTTGTGGCTAGGCCCTGAGAATAAAACTTCTTTGGGGAAAAAAAAAAAATGGGAGGCCCCTTTCCCCCAAACCTTACCTGTTGCGTAAGAGATACGAAAAGCCCAGTTCGGTTCGGGGTCTTCCCACGCGGTCTGAGTCTACTATTTATAAAGCACCACCGGTTTGCCGTTCATGATGTGAAGGCAACCAACGGTCCGGTCTTGTCAAAAGGTAACTGAATGTACCCCTTTCTCACCAGACATTTAGCCAACCTATTAAAAATAAATTTTGATTTATTTTGATGGGTCATACTTGTGAACATATCGGGAATAATTTTTGTAAGCAAGGAGTTCAACATTTTTACACGATTATTGCAATAAGACTCTCAATAAAGGGAGACGTAATACTTGCGCGTAGGTTGGGTGCCCTGGCGCGGCGGGCCGTGCAAGTACAATGCACAAGACGTTACGCAAATAGAAATGGGTGCCTACGTGTTATTCTTGCCTGGGTATAGCAGAATGACGGTAGGGTGCCTCGACATTATTACCTATATAACGCTTGCCGACGCGGGCCAAAACCAGGCCGGAGTGAGCCGCATATGGATGCCGCGCAAAGGCTTCGTAAAGTCTTCGCCCGCAGAACGGTACGGCCGGAGCGTCAAAATCAACTAAACCCTTTATAAAGGACCTGTACCGATGAACATTTGTCTGTTTCAATTATT
The DNA here is from genome assembly GCF_000735185.1 of Notothenia coriiceps. Taxonomy (NCBI): domain Eukaryota; kingdom Metazoa; phylum Chordata; class Actinopteri; order Perciformes; family Nototheniidae; genus Notothenia; species Notothenia coriiceps. Next base: position 38,997 of record NW_011362159.1, read on the forward strand.
ATTAACATTATAGGGTCAATATGTTTGCTGTACTTGGTTTCTCACAACGACCATAAAATCACAATTTTTTTTTTAAGTAAGTAGTAGTATTAATTAAGATATATAATCCAAATGTGTCCACGGACATTTGGCTCCTCTTTGCGATCGTAAAGAGGAGGTGAACTTTCTGATGCCTCCCTATCCCAGACGTTTTAATCAAACACACCACATATATATATATATACGATATATGTACTGAGTACTTGGCATGAACGTCTTAAAATGCCGACAGCGCAGCTTATCTGAGTTAGGATAAAGCTGCCTCGGTCGCCCTCCACCTGGAGACTCGGCTGCCCGCGCAGACCCACTTACGTTAACTGTACTCACCCCTAAACCCTGGGCGCCGTGTCGCATTTTGCTGGCGTCTGCCTGGGCCACCTCTGATCCCCAAATGACGGTTAGGGTGCCTCGACATTATTACTATATAAACGTGTACAAACGACCATTAAGTTAGTATAATCAGTTTATATATAGATGTACCCGACATACTAATGTAGAACATGGACATTTACAACATATTTATTTCAATTAATAATGCTGCAATCTATTGCAGGGGACCATCGAAGTGATTCTTCGGAATAACGTGACATATATGTCACCCCGTTTTTTCATAAATCAGTCGGTGGTTAACAAGTTCAAGAGGGTGAATTTTTACTTTTTCTACTCTCTCCGGACATTAAAAAGTAGGATCCATATGGAGGTTCAATACTTCTTCTGTTTTACTCTTTTTTTTTAGGGTCTTTTAGTTTGTAAACAGACTAAAAATTTCTTAAATAAACGTTTAAACACCTTTTATTCGTAAACTAGTTTTGTTTTCAAAGTTAGAGTTATGAAAACAATACTATGAGTAAAAAACAACCGTTACTGTCTCCAGTTTGCAAAAGACATTCAGAGTGTTCCAAAAGTGTGTGACAACGACCATAACAACGGGTTAAGGAGGTACTTCTGAGGGAGATCTCGTCACTACATTAACCCCGACAGCGACCCGTTGTGCCTGGAAAGTTGGGGAGGTTTCTAAAAGATACCCCCAACTCTAGACCTCTGACGATCGGTGAGGTCCTGGAACTTTATCGAAGAATGCTTCGGTGGAGAAGCAAACGGGCCCGCCACACAAAACCCTAGTAAACAGTACGACCTTATCTGGGTCGGTGCAAAAGTAGAAGTTACGTGAACGACTTTACCTATCCTCCAACAGTTGAGTTTTAGAGTGCTATGTACCGGGGTAATAGTAAGAAAGGAAATGTGCCTAAGTCAGGCATACCAGGGAAACGTCTTTTTGTCGGGGTTTCGACTACAAAAGGTGGGGGTCCAAGTGTCATCCATACCACAAGAAACTTACGTTGAGTCATAAGAAAGAGGAGGGTTTGTGCAGATCAACTCAAAATTGGTTTTCAGGGTTTTTTTTTTTTTTTTTTTTTTTTATTTTTTTTTTTTAAGTAAAACCAAAGTAAGACTGTATAATGTAAGAGAGGTTAGGAGAAGACCTAGTAGATTAGTCCCACCCCTTGGAAAAAGGAGAGTTCCCGGTAAAGTTAAAAGTTGTAGGGGCTTCCCGGCATGTTACTAACTGGTCAGAATATTTTTTTTCTTTATATGACTTAGTGTCGGGTAAGAGAAGCGGAAAGAAAGTACGACACGTTCTTTTTCGTTGGAGAATTGGTCATATAGAATGGTACAGAGCGCGTACGCAAGTGTCACGTGCCAAACACCGTAATGGTGGTTTGTCTTTCTAATACCTGTGTTTACAGCACGTTTAAATAAATCAAAGGATAGGTAACACTTGTACTAAATTCACACACCCCCCGCCCTGTTGGGTTGGGAGTGAGAATCCCCCAGGGTACGAGGGGGCCTTCTAAAAAAAACATATACAAACTTCAGTTTCGTAGCTTAGACCCGTGAAAATTCCTCTCGGTTGTAATACTCTAAGATACCTATTGTAGGTTGTAGGTATACTTTGTCTTACATTCGTCTAAAAAGAAATACCTATAACAAATGTGTAGTGAGGGGAAGAATTTGACATAAGAACAAAATAATTATGTTGAAAGAAAATGACAGTTATATCATAAATATGGATATAGGAAATAAGAGAAGACAAAAAAATATTGTATTAGTAGTATATTTCTACGACGGAAATGGAGTGACAACATCTTTTTCGAAGAATATAAGCAATCGTATCGATTAGATTTTTTTTGGTCTAGATTATTGTTTCTTCAATAACTGACATACTAGTCAGTACTGTCTACCTGTCTAGCGTTGAACCCGAATGTTGATTTCCGGTCGGTACGACCACCCCAGATGTTAAAACAAAGACCACAGGAAACTGTCGAGAAACCGAGAACCGGTATCACCTCAAACTCACACTGACAAACTCCACATCGTCCACAGGAAAATATGCCTATTGCTCAAGTTTGTCCGGCGTAATTATGTCAATTGCTCACCTCCTGTCTCCTCCGAGAATTTCTTCTTCAATGTCCAGGACACTCTCGGTCTTTAGTAACAAACAACATCCACTGGGTTTATGAATAAATGGCTACCTTAAATGTTGTAATTAAGTATATTTTTTGGATGTTACACTGAAAGGACCTAAGAAAGGGGGGGTAAAACAGAGAGTAGTCGAATTCCATATGGATGTGCCTACGTTTCACTGTCCGGAGAGAAGTAGGAAAAATTCACCCTCTTGAACGTGTTGAACGAAACCGACTGGATTTTATGGAAAGAAAACGGGGTGACATATGGAGTATATTATATATAATCGGCCGCGCTGAGGGCTAAATTTTTTACGTTAATTAATTAATGTCCGAAAACATTAATTAATTAGCGTTAATAGGCGTAAAATTAGTGTATATTTATAAACGTGGACTCTTGTCACTCTTCGTTAAAAAAAGTGTTTACCTAAAATATATGGTAACTTATTGGCTGACTTATGTATTCGAATTCGTTGTTTTGTAACAAATAAAAAAAGTTCCTACCATGAATTGGTTCTGGTTGGTCTTTTCACGTTAAAAACGGGTATTTCCACATTCCGTTACGTATAATCCTTATTCATGTAAAGTCTCTAAGTCCATTCGGATATCCATCCATCTGGAAGACATTGATATTGTGAAACAAAAAATTCATATTGTTATTAAAGTTCATGTAAATCTTGTAACCTTTGGGACTGAATAATCTTTTGTAGAGAGACAACGAAGTCTCCGTATTGTCTGAAACAACTAATGGTTGTCAACTAAATTTTTTAGATTAGTTAAGTCAGGTTGAGAGAGTTATTGGAACCGGTTTTTGTTATTTGTCAAGTTTGTATTTCCGTCAACGTGGTTGTTTGTATTATTTATCAAGTTGTATTTTCACATGACATGGTAAATTTTATTTATTTTTTCACCGGTCACTAACTGGAGTAGGGAGGATAAGGAAGGTTATAGGACTAACTTTTTATTTTAGAGGGACAAACGTTATCCGGTAGACAATACTAGTTGCGCTTAACCCACACCCAGGGAACATAGAAGGCTCAGCCCGATTGCAGGTGCGATCGAAAGGTGCGTCGGACGATATCCAAAACGTAACTCCACTATGAACTCCGAACTACACGACGCCACTTATGCGTTTAAGGAAAAACTGTATTAAACCGTTTGTTCAGTGCACGAAGAATAGCTACGAAGGGTAGGCAGGCAAAAAATTTTGTTTTACAAGGGTAGGGTGCCCGGTTGGTTTCGCCAAGAGTAGTCCGAACAACAAGTTACACCAAACACAACAAA
>NW_011362159.1:42799-43051 GCF_000735185.1 Notothenia coriiceps
ATGAATTACAGCAAACATGTGCAATATATCCATTATTACAGCTCCGTGGGATGGCAGTAAGACGATATGGGTCCGTTCTTATTGTGCATCCGTGGGTAAAGATAAACGCATTGCAGAACACGTAACATGAACGTGCCGGGCGGCGCGGTCCCGTGGGTTGGATGCGCGTTCATAATGCAGAGGGAAATAACTCTCAGAATAACGTTATTAGCACATTTTTACAACTTGAGGAACGAATGTTTTTAATAAGGG
>NW_011362159.1:46121-50295 GCF_000735185.1 Notothenia coriiceps
TGAATTACTCAAGCAAAGAAGTTCCAACATAGAAACGGACCAGCTTTACGTGAATAACATTCAGGAACCTATGTGTTTTTCCTTTCATAGAGCCAAACATTTCAAGTGCTACTCAACTGGCTTTAGATAAGCCAGCCCTTTATTAGTATATAAGTGCTTTGTTAGTAATTCAATCGCTCGACGTGGAGTCTAAAGAGATGAGTTTTCAGTCGTCGCCGGAAGATGTGTAAGCTTTCTGCTGTCCTGATTTCAATGGGGAGCTCATTCCACCATTTGCCAGGATAGCAAACCCACGTGTTTTTGCTGACGGGAACTTGGGTCCCCCTCGCAGTGCGGGTGCAGCGAGCTGTTTGGCTGATGCAGAGCGGAGTGCACGTGCTGGGGTGTACGGTTTAACCATGTCCTGGATGTAGGAAGGGCCAGATCCATTCGCAGCATGGTACGCAAGTACCAGTGTCTTGAAGTGGATTCTAGCAGTTACTGGAAGCCAGTGAAGGGAGCGGAGGAGCGGCGTGGTGTGGGAGAATTTTGGAAGGTTGAAGACCAGACGAGCCGCTGCATTCTGGATGAGCTGCAGAGGTGTTAATTACTTATTGTAAATCATTTGAACATTCTTTTGTGTCACATGTTCATTATTAAGTTGATGTATAACTGTATAGTATCTTAATTATTTAAAATATAATGTGACTAAAAATGGCAACCGTATTTTCAGTTTTGGCAACCAAAAGTTGATGCCTGGTTAAAAAAGTTAGCGTTGAGCCCTGTAACCTGAGTAAATCATTTTTGTCATCTCCAATGTCAGTGGTCAGTAGTTTCTCATGCAACATAAGAACTTCTTGGCTGAAATGTTGTGACGCTATTCCACCCAGTTTTCAAGTTAGTATTTCGCCAGAGGCATATACATACAGGCAGTTATCTCCTATGGATACACGAGGGAGGTGGAATACACAACTCCATGAAAGACCTTCACAACATTCTGAGTTTCTCTTCTTGCTTCACATCAATGAACTCCCTCAAGACTGGAGTCATTTGTGCTATTCTGTTTATGATAACCCTAAAGTAATATACGTCTCTGGCTGCATGTATCTGGAAATACAGCCCTGTTTTAGTAGTTCAGCAAACATCTTCCTTCAAGATTACCTCTCTGAATACTCCCTGAAGAAGTTGAAATCCAGCCCAAAGGTCCTTTTAATTTGTCCTCATGTTCCTGCCATCTTTCTGCTTCACCAAAGCACTTCACTTTTTTTGGGTCATGTCCAAAATGATTCGACAGTATGAGCCTTAATTCATCCCGGCAGAATCCTCCCTCCCTCTATCGCCCCTGCTCCGCCTTTGTTGGGAATAAATCATCTTTTAGCATCAAGGAGAGATCAAGGCTTGTATTGGTGTTTGTGCACAGCAGCGGGAATTAGACTACGGGAGAGTAAGAGAGATATACAAAGAGGGTGGGGCATAAAGAGAGAGACTGTAAGGCATATAACTGCTTGTGAATGGTTTCCATGGCAACACGACCGGTTTCTTACACGGGTGTTTTAAAGGAAGGAGGTATTTTGTATTGCCGCAGCAGGAGAAGACACTTTAAACTTGGTGGAAAAGCTTCTATCTGAAAGTGATTATTATAAAAGAACATTGGTATGATATCTTTCAGCTCAGGGACAAATTAGTCTCAGCTACAGATTTTCAGCCTTGTTCCTTTCTCTAGTTTCTCGCCCTAATATAAGGTTGACATTTTTCAAAAAGGACAAAAGAGTGAAAAAGAAAACCATGCTGCTGAAGAACACATTTGTAAAATATAGCGTGATGAGCCTTATATAGCAAAAGCATTACATTATTCTCTCAAACAATGTCAGTGTTGGTACTCCGTCTGGAGTATGATATCATTTGTACTTTTACTGAGCGAAATGTACCAACAAAGTGCCATTAAACTTGCCGATTTGTGAGATTTGGTATGACTTATTTTCTTTGGTTTTCTTTACATTTTAAGAAAATCTGACTTTTTCTGTCAAGTTAAAAAAAGAAAGTTTTTTAATACTCTCTCATTATCATTTTGGTAATGATTGGAACAAAGATATTTTTTGAAATCCAAATCCAGCATGAAATGTACTCGTGTGAATCTAAATCCTTCTGGATCCCTCAGTGAATTTTTCATAATTAGATTTTGCCTTCAACATTTGCATGTGCTGCGAGTTATCATTCAATGAAATCCAAAGATCTTTGGTCACCCTCTGGCTGTTGGAAAGGCACAAACAGATTTGAGTGGCATTCTAATTAATGTTCACAATGAGCTACAACCTGGAAATCATGTTGAACAACAAAAGGCATGAAACGTAGATTAAATGTGTCAGACAAATACCAGGTGGTGCCTACTTAGTTTTACATAACTGTAAACAGAAAATATAAATATAGTATGCTTGACATTGTTTCTCGCTGACTACTCAAATTGAGTTTAGAGGATTGTAACTGTTGTTCTTGGTTGTAGAGTGGGGCTGCAAAGTGGGGTCTTCCCTCACAAATGCTCTTTAGCTGACCACAAAACACTTGCAAAAAGCATGGCAATGAGACAACAACCAACAGTTTCAATTAAACCGTTACATACATTATAGGATACAGCTGATGTGCCAATAGTGGTAATTCAAGCAACAAAAGCTAGGGTCAGCACCATCTAAAAATGAGAGGCCTGCCACGCAAATATCTTCCAAATTGCTCTTTGCTAAAAAAAAACAAACTGAAAAAGCAAGTGTTCTAAAATGTTAATAAGAAACTTGTTGGCGATGGAGCTTAGCCAATGTGGGCACTTGATCCAAAAGGAACAGGGCTATTGGAACCCAACACTAGGTAATAGCAGTTCAACTCTGATATGTTATTGGAACATATGTATGTGCAACTGAATAAGCACCCACACATTGAGCTGGGCATTATTCCAAATGTGTTGGCAACGCTACTGGACAATACTGAAGTACTGATACAGAAAACACTTTTTTAACTTACTTCAACCCCACACTTTTGAAATGTAAAATGTCGAAACTCAAGCATCTTTACAATAACTCAAAACAAGTCTGAAATCAACAAACACTCTATGAACAGGGCCAGAGGTCAGTGCTCGACTGCAATGAACACATTTCAGACTTGAGCTATCCTTGATAAACATTTTCTTTAGTGCTTCACTGCAAATTATTCAAAGCCTTAAAAAGCTTCGACTAGAGGTTGCTGCTCTCACCTCAACAAACATGCTTTCCCTCTAAGAATTACTGAAAGATAATTAATGTTGGAGATGTATAATCAATAATGTGGGTTTACTATTCCTTATCTTATAGACCATTTGCAAGAGAAAGACACTCAATGCAATGTTTAGTTATTGTATGTGCACTGGTTTCATTACAATGAAGTATACATATGTAGCACTTCATTTCAGACTCCAGCTTACAGCTTCCTGCCTACGACCTGCCTAAAACCAGTATAGAGGAATGTTAAGCCCTCCCACTATTTTCCAAGAGGGTGTTGCCAGATTTTCTATTTCAGGTTTTAACCAGGAGATGGCGCTTCATTCACAAATACAGAAAGACAAGTTTCATGGACTTTCTGTTGTGTTTTGAAGAGCATTTGAACACATCAATATTTTAGATCAACTAAAGTATATCTAATCTTGTAATTCAATAATATATAGTCTTTATATATTTAATAATCATAATTTTAATATAAATGTTTACATTACACTTCTTTATTTGTTATGCTCATACTTTTACCTTTACAATCGTTTGCTTTAATATGCAGTATATATTTTGTATATTTTTGTGTTTGCTTCCTCCTGCTCCCTTTCGGACGCATACTGTATGATTTATTATTATTATTAATATGAAGATATTATTAAGATAAGATAAGATGTTACTTTATTGATTGAACATTTTAGTTTAGAATGTGCTGTCCCACGTTAATTCAGAAGGCTCACAGGTCAAATTCCGACCATTATTTAAAACAATAGGTGCTTTCACACCGTCTACAGCTTGATTTGTATAGAGGGAACTCTGTGGGCAGTGTTCGAATTACCCATTTGCTTTCGGGGGAGCCCTATTATTCAGTGCACATCCTGCTACTAAATATATCACACGCACGCTCTGTTGACTGGCGCAGCAGCAGTTGAGTAAAGTTGGAACGATATTGTCAGATTCAGATTTCA
>NW_011362160.1:0-1809 GCF_000735185.1 Notothenia coriiceps
GGCGTGATCATTATTATTTAGAGTCATTGCGTGCCTATTGATTTGAACACGATCCGTGTATCCATCATTTCCTGGTCTTCTCTAAAGAAGAGGGACCAATGGAAACGTTGTCATGTTGCCGTTGTTCAGCATGGAAACATTCATTAGCTAACAATGACATTATTGTTCTATTAATATAAAGGGAGGTCAGGTACTCTTTAAAACAGCTGCTAGTTATGGGTACTTTTTACTGAAGTACATTTCAAAGCCTCTTTACTTTTACTTGAGTAAAGAAGTTTAGTCAGTACTTCTACTTTCACCAGAGTATTTTTAAACACGAGTATCTGTACTTCTACTTGAGCAAAGGATGTGTGTGTGTATGACTCTGCACCATCAAGCTGGCACATGGAGAGCAGAAATACCCAGACACCTCTCAACCAGAGTCAGCTTTGACCTTTTGGCCGGGCTTTGATAAACAGCTCGTTACTTCACAGCCTGGCAGCTCTATCAGAGAAGCTGGGAGTTATGCCTGGGTCATGTTTTCATTCCTCAGTAAATCCCAAAGCCTTCAGAGCATTTAGTTTGACTCACCCTCTTCTTCAGCCTGTCCACACGCTTGATGAGTTGGTCCTTCTCTTCCTCCATCGCACCGATGTCCTGTCGTTGGACAAAAGAGGGATCATGTGAGTGCAGGACCACTAAGCTTCAGAAGATACATCATCATATCAATTACATAAACTGAAAACGTATTCATCAAAATTACTTATAAGTTACACACATTGCAAACACAAAGGGCTGCAGCTCACAATTATTTTCATTGTCTTATCAAATCAAATCTAGAGAAAGCCATTAACCATTAGGTCTTTAAAAGGTGAGAACATTATGAAAACGTCCATCCCAAGTTTCTCAAAGACCATGTCTTCATTAAATGTCTTGTTTTGTCATTCAAAAACCTAAAGATATTCACTTTAATATCTGACAGAAAAAGCAACAAATCTCCATATTCGAGAGACTGAACGAGTATTTTCTTGCAGGAAAGATTGCTTAATAGATGGTAAACAGTCACCAAGTGTTTCTCACCCTCCTGATTTCTGCTGTGGAGAAGCCTGAAGTCCTCAGCAGCTCACACTCCTTATGATACGTCTTAAAACTCTCCACCAGCTCCTCATACTGTAGAGTAGACACACAACATTAATGACTTCTTTTGCTTCTTAAGGTTATTTCTCAAACTATGAAATGTAACGTGAGATATGTTGCCGACCTGGTGAGAGGTGTCGTTGATGACGTCATCCTGCAGGAACTCAGCGGGTACCTCCAGTTTGAACAGGAAGCGAGCTAGGTAGGCTCTCTTCTTCAGCTCAGGGAGTCTCTGCAGCAGCCAGTGCAGGATGGGGTGAACCACGGGCGTACTGCCGCTCACCAGACCCTGCCGGAAGCTGCTCCTGCAACACCAGGAGAGAAGCAAAGGATATATCACTAGGGCCAGATATAACATTACTCTTACCACTGTACATTTTACATTTATATTCATTTTCATATTCAATAATCCATTTCCTGCTAAATAATATCCTGCGTTATATTTCTTACTGAAATTTGTATTTCCACAGGTATATATTTTTTTAAACTTTTTAATGCTATTTTATTTCTATTTCAGAAATATTTTGGACTCTTTATTTCTAGTGTCTGAAATGTCTGTCTGCCTGCCTGCCTGCCTGCCTGTCTGCCTGCCTGTCTGCCTGCCTGCCTGTCTGTCTGTCTGTCTGTAAAAAGTCTTTTCATTTGCCATTTGCTTATCTCCAAAAGGCATTTGAATGATTGTGCAGTTCTCTA
>NW_011362161.1:0-2195 GCF_000735185.1 Notothenia coriiceps
CGGCGTATACGACAGCGTGTTCCAGTTCCTGCCAATATCCAGCAACTTCGCACAGCCATTGAAGAGGAGTGGACCAACATTCCACAGGCCAAAATCAACAACCTGATCAACTCTATGCCAAGGAGATGTGTTGCACTGCGTGAGGCAAATGGTGGTCACACCAGATACTGACTGGTTTTCGGACCCCCCCAGACCCTGAGGCTGTGTGAAGTTGCTGGATATTGGCAGGAACTGGAACACGCTGTCATATACTTCGATCCAGAGCATCCCAAACATGCTCAATGGGTGAGATGTTAGGGTTAGGGTTTAACCCTAGTTTTTTTGGACCCCCCCAGACCCCCCCAATAAAGCAAAAATGCACGTTTCAGAGTGGCCTTTTATTGTGGCCAGCCTAAGGCACACCTGTGCAATAATCATGCTGTCTAATCAGCATCTTGATATGCCACACCTGTGAGGTGGGATGGATTATCTCGGCAAAGGAGAAGTGCTCACTATCACAGATTTTTTCAGATTTGTGAACAATATTTGATAGAAATGGTTATTTTGTGTATGTAGAAAATGTTTTAGATCTTTGAGTTCATCTCATGAAAAATGGGAGCAAAAACAAAAGTGTTGCATTTATATTTTTGTTCAGTGTACATTCATTTTTATTATGAACAATTGTGGCAACGCCCCTTGTTTCTTTTATATCTGAATATGAGTCACAGAGGTCTAGAAATGATATAAAATGTATAAAATCATTGCATCTCTTTCTGATCATCGTACATCATTTCATTAGAATTTAAGGACTCAGTTTATTAGTAGCTAATTGTCTCATGCCTCCATACTACTTCCCCTAGTGGCCGAGTCTTCACATAACAATGGCACTAAACCCACAATTTAAATAATATATATATATACAGAAAGGCTGTAAATGCTGAAAAATATTAAATAGTTATTAAATAAAATAAGTATTTATTATATTTTAGAAATATTTTCTTAAATTAAGAAGTTTTGTTTTTCTTTGTTTCCTAACTTTTTGGCCCTTCTGTAAATTATATTTTTTTAATGTAATCGTATAATATTTTTTAAATTATTCATGATTTAGTAATTAGTAATATTGTTCACTCTGTTAATCATCATTTGTATTATTATACTGTATGTTCATATTAGCTTTATATTATTTTAATAGATGAATCATTATCTGTATGTATCTTTAAATTAGACAATTTTTATAAATTACTTATTTATTACTATTTAAAAAATATATGTTTTCATATTATATTTTTAACGATATTTTTAACGATATTTTTTAAAATTATTATTATATACTATTTTTATATTTGATATGTCTCATTACCATTATCAGTGTTGTTGTTGTTGCTGCAGCACCAGAACAGAGTAACACTTTGAATAAACAGAAGCAATACTTTATAAAAAATATATACACAAAGGGAACCAGGCGGAGAACGTCTTCACTCGATGTCAACGGTCCTTTAAATCGAGATTTGTGAGTTTTTTGTGTTCTGATCAGAACGCAGAGAGTGTGTGTTCAGATCAGATGTAGTGAGTGTGTATTTTGATCAGATGTAGAGAGTGTGTATTCTGATCAGACGTAGAGAGTGTGTGTGTGTGTTAGGGGTGTCACGGTTACCGGTGTAGACGGTAACCGCGCTAAAATATTTTGACGGTGAGATAACCTTCTGAATTTCAAAACACGGTGTTATGTCGGTGGGTTAAATTACCGCACACCGTTACACCGGGAGAGCTTTCATTTCCCTAATACTCCCACGGTTACACTGTATTACACTGTTACCGCGCTAAATACTTTGCATTTCAAAACATAATGTTATCTATGTGCGTTACTAGAGCTCTACACCACACACGTGACACTTTCGAACGTTCGCAGGCGCCACTAGTCCTAGGTTCTTTTATCACACTCTCTCACTTTAAGCATGGCAGCAGAAGAAGGAAGCCGCGATGGTACCATTTTTCCACCTTCTAAGCGCAGAAGATCAGAAGTGTGGTCCTACTTTGGATATTTAAAAAACTCCGAGGGGCAACTGGTGGAGGACGGTGCCCCCGTGTGCAGGACATGCCGGCGGAAGGTATCCGCGAAAGGGAGCAACACATCGAATTTGCTCACTCATCTACGAGACCATCACCCGCAGCTGCACAGCCAGTGCAAGGTATATTAATATTAACACATAGTTTTA
>NW_011362162.1:0-1356 GCF_000735185.1 Notothenia coriiceps
TCTGTGCTCACACGTTTATTACTAAGTAGTTTACAAGACACACCACCTTATGCCTGAAACAAAGCAGATCATGTCTATCATGTGGGTGTGAGTGTGTGTGTGTGTGTGTGTGTGTGTGTGTGTGTGTGTGTGTGTGTGTGTGTGTGTGTGTGTGTGTGTGTGTGTGTGGGGGGATTTTTTTTGTCAGCTCTTCATTTAGAAATGCATGCAGTCTGAACTAGCCATCCACAAATCCATATTAGTGTCTCTTCATGAAATCCAAAAAACAAACACATTCATTAGGTTTTCATTGAATTTCCTGCGGCAGGACAGTTCATATCATAAGACATGGTTTCATCTAAAAGGGACTATAAGCATATATCTAATTGTTTTCACACTCAGGCTGTGCGGGGATGAACGTTTGTGTTTTGAGTCGCACAACATTAAAGGTGTTGTGTCTGAACTGAGCTGTTGCTGATCTGTCCAGCATTTAAGTTTTGCACTTACACCATTATGAGGGAAAACCAAGAGCTAGATTAAACAAAGAATAATCAAACCAAGTTAGGAAAAGTAAACTGAACTGAGTAGTGACCTGAAACTCATGTGTGAATTAGTTTCCTTTTGAGAAATCCAAAGTTTTACTGCAAATGAGTAGATGTTTTTATCGCATAGTCCCTGTGTTGCTCTACACAGCTGTGCCCGTTTCAGGTTATACTGTATCTTCCTGTCTGGATGAACGTGCTACATCAGCCCACCTGGGATGGGAAAGTGCTCTGAAGAAGTGCTTCAGAGACAGAACGACCCAAAAGCAGCAGGGGAGCCAGAAACAAAAACACTCCATCTGAGCGTGTCAGCTCATTCAGGACTAAATGGACTCTCTGGCATCTTCGTCAGTGCTGCATCATGGGAAAAACCTCTTGGTCAATAGGTGGGGGCAAATATGACGGGTAAGAGATGTGACAAAAGACCTTTAATTGGACATTATAAAAAAACAACAGACAAAGCAGCCTGTTGATTGTATCCTCCCCCCCCCCACCACCACCACCCCCCAAACGGAGACAGCACAGAGTGAAACTGTACATTCTCTCACACACACACCACAAAGGACAAAGTGTGAGGAGTGACACAGAGTAGCAGCCTCCACCCATCCTTCCTTTTCAGAAAAAAAACACCCAGCAGTGCAAACATATTTCAACAGCACATTGTGCATCCTTTAAACTAATTATAAACCATAATGTGCACAATAATGAGCCTTTGCACACATAATGCAGACATTCACACACACACACACACACACACACACACACACACACACACACACACACACACACACACACACACACACACACACACACACACACACACACACACACACAC
>NW_011362163.1:0-2115 GCF_000735185.1 Notothenia coriiceps
GGTGTGTCGGGGAACTCACGCAGCGTCAGAAAATAAAACCCTCTCTCTTTTCCTCCGTACCCAAATCACTAAAAACGGGGGAACAACGGAGCTGATCCAGATTTGCGTCCGATATGACGTAATATCTGAAATGTGGACCCACGGCCCTATCAGAAACGTTGCTATCAGAAACAATGCCCGACTGTTTGATCGTAATATGATCGGTGTTTACATTAGCATCGCTAACACTCAGAGCTAACCTGTACTGGAGAGCATGTGTGTGAAGAAGCAGGAAGTAAAAAGGAACTCACCTTGTGGTATAACCGGCAAGAGAGAAAGCCTTTGAGCTCCATACTGTTTCAGAGAGAATCCTTGATAATCCATGATATGGCGTTTCATCACGGCAGTATTTAGTTTAGACAGTAGCTGCCGGGTCCCGCATGAGCTCAGACCCCTCCTTTTTAAAGCTTTCTACCCAAATCAGCACTTTAGAAACAGGAAGTGAAATAGAGGGATATGAGGCATGGCTAGAATGAGTGATCTGTTTGGTATTTTGAGTAAAACACTTCATAGACATGTTTTTTATATATTTTTATTTTATATCTGAGACCTATGCTATTGCCTAAAAATAGCATGATAGGTGACCTTTAAGTTTATATATATGTAACCTTCACATGACTCCACATCACTCTGTGGTTCAGTAGCTACATACAAATCTATAATATCCCAGAAACCAACGTGATTTCAGGGCAAGCCCTTTTACGCCACTTTTAAGAGCACTTCCTGTTTGATGTCATGCATTTGAAGCTTCATGCGTGTCATTTAACGCCCTGTCTTTATTCCCAACTCGTCATTTACCGACACGGTTTTTAAACATGTGGTGAACTTTGTCTTAAACAAAACTACATGGTTACGAGGTTAGGAAAAGATCACAATTTGGTTTAAAACAAAGTATAGTCGTTACGTATTCAATGTAAATAGCAGTCAGCTGTTTGGATTCGGCAGTTAGAGTTGTCGTCACCTGACTTCCAAAAGTACTGAGAGTTATATCTCTGCATCTTAAAATGAAATGCATAAACAAATGTAAGGGATGACACGCCTAAAGCTCGCCGTGCTGTTCATGCACTTAACACCTCTTCATGTCGTGCTGTTAGTGATTCAAACCTGTCAGAGGTAGTCAATGGGATCTTTGAAATCTAAAGGGTTCATCCTCTGAGGAGCAGGATATCTCAAGCATTCAGCGGTTACAAAGGGGTTTAATGGGGCGGCGAGAGTTCAAGGTTCAAGGCTTTAGTTGTCATGTGTGCATAGCTACAGTGTAGATATGACACCTCTGAGGTGACAGGCTCCAACAACAGAGCAACACAGAATAGAATAGAAATAGTGCAGAAGAGACTATAGTGATTGGGATATTGATAAGTTGCAAACAGATGAATGTTATGGATGTTGTTTCAAAGGTCAGGTGTTTAACGGTCTGATGGCCTGTGGGATGACACTGTCCCTGAGTCTGGTGGTTTTAGGAAGCTGAGGATTATGGGAGTTGTAGTTGTGTATTAACTGAGTGTGTGTTCCTCTCCTACCCCTGGGGCTCCCCTCTGTGTGTGGGACCCTCAGTGGACCCTCAGGCCGCTCCGGAGAAGCGTCTGGAGGACATGCTGCGCCTCGGAGAGCTCTGTGTGGAGGTCCTGACGCAGAACGAGGAGCACCACGCAGAGGTACCACGCTGCTCTGTTCTGTGTTACAGAACCACTGAGGAACCATCGAACTGGGCCTGGAGGACAGCTGGAGTGTTTCATATCACACCCTGCACTAATAATCAAGTGTTTGGAGAAGTAATCAGATCCTTCACTTAAGTAAAAGTACTGTAAAAATACTCAGTTAAAAACCTAATCACGTGAATGTACTTAAAGTATTCAAAGCGATTGTACTATTTGCAGACGATCCCTCACTGTTGATGAGATGGAAAAACATTTTTAAAAGTTAAAGTAGTAGTTACTTTAAATAAAATATGCATAGTACTCAATAAAGAGGGGCAAACCTGAGTCTCCTGGATAAACCAAAGAACCGTCTCCAGCAGAATCATGAAAATGTACTAAAAGTATTCAAAGTGATAGCACTGTTTGCAGACGACCCCTC
>NW_011362163.1:9462-23866 GCF_000735185.1 Notothenia coriiceps
GGTTGGTACCAAAGTTTCACAAAGAGTACTCCGTTCCTTGAAATTCTGTGCGGTTTACGATTTTATACTTGTTCCCATTCTTTGATAGGATGTACTCCCAAAACCAATTCTTATTAATAAATTATATAGCTCAATTCGTTAGGGACGAGACGAAGGAGACACGATGTTACTTGGTTCTTCACAACTTTGTGGGTCTTCTTCCTTTCTCTAGCTGTTTTTTGCGACGGTACCAAATTTACATCTACTGCACCTTGACGAAGTCATCATTTATTTAAAGGGGACCTATCATGCAAAATGCACTTTGTGATGTCTTGTGTGTCCCCGGTGCGTCGGGGAACTCACGCAGAATCAGAAAACAAAACCCTCTCTCTTTTCCTCCGTACCCACATATTTTAGAAACGGGGGTACAACGAGCGGATACAGATTTGCTGCCGAGCGGACGTAATTTCGGATGGCGGACCCACAGAGAGTTGCTATCAGAAACGATGCCTGACGTGTTTTGGACGTAATCTCGTCTTTGTTTACATTAGCAAGCCTCGCTAACACTCAGAGCTAACCTGTACTGGAGAGCACATGTGTTTTTAAAAAGCAGGAAATAAAAAAAGAACTCACCTTGTGATAAACCCGCAAGAGAGAAAGCATTTGAGCTCCATACTGTTTCAGAAATAATCCTTGATGTGGTTTAGAACAGGATGGCGTTTTATCACAGCAGAATTTAACTTTATCTCCGGTAGAATTCTGATCAGGCATTAGCTCCGCCTCCTCTTCTTCTTTCTTTCAAGCTAAGGACCCAAAATCCGCGTTTCTCTAACAGGGCTGCAAAGGAGGGGTATGAGCAGTATGAGGCATGGCTACAACAATGGGTGATCTGTTTGGTATTTTGAACAAAAAACTTCACAGACATGTTTTGTATAGGTATGGCCCTACAATATATGTTTCAAATACAGCATGATAGGTCCACTTTAAGTGTAAATTTGAGGTTCTACATAAACCGATATGTCCTTAATACTTTACAGCGTTATAACTGGAACACTTATAAGCCACTTCCAAAGGTAGACATTGCTGATCTACTCTGAGAGGAATATTTCCAACAAGGCTCCAGGTCTCCTTTCTGCACATTATACAGTCTGGACATATGGTTTTCATTTCTATACGGGGAGGAAGCAGCACTGCTTCATTTGAATGCCCATATGTTGTTGTACGGAATGCTTGCAAGCTTCGATCAAATAATTGGCCCGGATTTAAAGTGCCATATGTGCGAAGTGAGACTAGAAAGAAAATGTATGTTACTTTGGCCGTGAGTGTTGGAATAACCTTCAAATAATAAGCACAATATACACATATGAACCTTAACATGTGCATTATATGTCCTCTTTAAACCTCTTCTGTTATATTTTACTCTGTTATTCTTATATTTCTGTATGTTAACGAATCGATGTGATTGACGTGTGCCTGAAATCCCACTTGTACAAGAGAGTTAATCCAAGTGGTTATAATGACTTTAATATCTATAAGACCCTTTATGCTGGTTTTATCTTGTTAAATGCAACCAGCAAATCATAAAAGCATGTAGCCTTCAGCGAGCCGTTTGAATTCAGGAGGTTTCTTTCTCTGTGCTCTTTAAACATCACTTGATTCTCCTGAATGCGGTTCAGTGGATGCAGCTTGTGCTCACTTGGCGGTGGGTGTTGTGAATGAGGCCTCCTGACCTCTGACCCCTGACAGTCTGAAGGCTCTCAGAGACGTCACGGCAGACCTCTAGTGCGGTCAGTTTTCCTGCAACTAGCTGCTATAGAGCGTCCATCTGCAGCGAATCCTTTCTGGCAACAAATCCTGCTGGCGTTCCTCAATCATGCCTCTTGTTTTGACTGAGGAAGCTTCCAGATTGTTCCAGCTCAACAGGCAGGACTGTGAATAATCTGCTCTTGACAGTTCAATACGGACATTAAACTCCTGGATTCATGAATTCTGCTTGTATACACTGCGGCTAATCAATGAACATGCTAATGAGTGTGCTGTCTTTTTGTGAGGTTATTTGAATAGCGACGGCGTGGGGGGGGGGAGAATGTGACCCGGTTGCAGAATCTAAAACATCTCACAGAGCTGAAGGAGCAGCGGCAACGAGCAGATAAATGTTTTTAAAAGCTCTAATTGTCCTTTTCACTATTTCCCCGAACACATGGCAAGACCAAACTATTTCTCTGCTGTTTACGGCGGGGGGGGGGAGAGAATAAAGCAGCGATGTTAATTGAGGTAAGAAGAGCGGAAAAAAGAAAAAGCTCTCAAGAACTGCAGGAAGATGAGCGCTGAAAGCCATTTTGCGGACTTGTGGAGAGGGGGGGACAAAATGAGGGCTGTCGGCTCTGACCTCACAGGACCCGCAATTTGTCAGCGATCTGTACGCTTTGTTGATTGAAATTTTTAATTTGGGTGTTCTTTAGACGGCCAGTGAAAGGGCATTGTCGCCCAGAGATGAACTCCCCTGCTGCTGCCGCCATTCAGCCCGCAGCCCCAGCCTTTTTATTTTTTATCCTTCAAGGGAAAAGGTGCCATGAATATGTTTTCAGGGGGGGCCAAACGAGACATGAAATGGCGGATTAATTGAATCTTGTGTGAGCCTTTGGTCCTCGCAGCTGGACCGGTGCTTTAGAGCAATACAAGGCTGCTCTAATTGTAGGGAGACGCACAAAAAGTATCCTTCAGATTCCTTCGCTTTTTCCAGCGCGGACGGGAATGTCATTCAGACGCTGAATGGTCCTATTAGCTGCTTAACTCAGCGGAGGGGCACGGATGGGGAGGTTTGTCACGGGAGGTGTGTGTGTGTGTGTGTGTGTGTGTGTGTGTGTGTGTGTGTGTGTGTGTGTGTGTGTGTGTGTGTGTGTGTGTGTGTGTGTGTGTGTGTGTGTGTGTACTTGATGTGCATTGTAGGTTTTTCCTTTCTTTCTCTTACAGAACAGACAAAGCTGTACTTCTGTCTCAGGAGGCGAGGAGTCACTTTGACTTTTTGTGTGTCTTTCTAGAAATAATAAAATATTGCTTTTTGTCCCCCCCTCCCCCACCCTCCTCCCTCCAAGCAACAATACCACTCCAAAATCGATGTTCTGATCGACGAGGCGTTCAAAGACATGCTTTCCTCCCTGGTCACAAAGGTACATTTCTTTCCAATCAAATCCTCTCATGTTTACACCGGGGTTTCTTTTGTTTGTGTTTTCTTTTTCCCTGCGGGCGGAGTGGGGTCACCTTACACTTCTTTTTGTTATTTAGTTATTATTCTATTCTTTTGAGACATGTTTTATTTTTCCACTTCTTTTTTTAAAGCTTCACAATTGCTAGAAAAGATGATAGATTTAACACTTTCTATTCTGATTTCATTTGTCCGTATCCGTTCGTTTTTTGCTTGTAATGAACATGTTATTAGACAAATGTATTATATTCATATTCTTTATTCTCACTCACTGAATGTTTTTAAATTTGGAAAGTTCCGCTTTATTTCTTCATTTGTATTCTAATCATTGTTGGTCACTTTTTATTCTGATATTAAATCATATTTATCCATTTGTTCATTTTCTATTTTGTCTTATTATTATTATCAGTATATTATTAATATTATCCATGTTTTCTTTTATTTACTGCATTATTTGTTGTGGTCAAAGTTTACAATTTTTTCACTATTTGTTGTATGTTGTGATTAAATTGTATTTGTCGTGCATTATACAAATAACATTTTCTAATAAAAACGTATATTTTCTTTACTGTATCTTAAACCACCGACACTGATGCTTTGTTGCACTAAAAAAAACTATATAAACTTTAAGAGAAATTCTCAAATAATTCTGATTGCATTGTTTCATTTTCTCTAATCTTAATAACAGTAACATTAGATTGTTTAGCAGGTTGAAAAGCGTCCAAATGACGGCAGAGTAAGAGCATTAACGGCTGTTGTGTCTGCCCCTCTGCAGTTCGCCGCTGTTTTAGACGGCGTCCTCAACAAACTCTCCAGATACGATGAAGGCACATTCTTCTCTTCAATCCTCTCTTTCACAGTGAGTACGCTCCTTTTTGTCCCCGCGAACACAGAGCGCGTTTCTTTCTCCGTCTCGGAGGAAACCTGTTATTTTCTGGAAACCAGATCTCAGCTGAACTCCAGTGTCTTCCTTCCTCACTTTCTCCTCCTCCCCCCCCTCTGAAAGGTGAAAGCAGCTGCCAAATATGTGGAGGTCCCCGTGAGTCCCGCTGTTTTATTCTTCACCCTGTCCATCCTCTTTTCCCCCATATCACTGTTTCCGTGCGCTTTCACACAGTCGAAGAAACGAGGGGAAAGAAATGCAAAGCGTTTTTCTTTGCATTCGCTCACCGTGCCGTGTTTAACATGTGTGAAAGATAAAGAGGTTTTTTTTATTCCGAGCCAAAGATCACACAACAAGTCTTAATTAATTGCACTCTCGTCCTTGGAGATGTGTTTTGCTGAAGTGTCGCTTTGTGGGCGGCAAAGCGTTTAATGAGCGGCGGCGAATGGGCAGGGATCAGAAGAGTTAAAGTGTGGAGGTGACGAGGCGTTCAGGGTGTGAAGGAGAGAGTGGGTTATCTCCACAATTAGATCATGGTGACCGCTCATTTCCTAAAGCAGCGATTAACCAATTCCTCTGAGATTCTTACTTCTTCCATTGTTCGGTTTTATGAATGCTGGCAGTTTTTAAAAGTGTCCTCTGGGATTAAAGATATTCAAACCTCTCAGGCTTCAATCCAAAAGCAATGTGACTACAAGAAGAAGGAGGAAAGGGAACACACATCCTGTCTTCCTCTGAGGAGTTTGGCTGTAAATGAAATGTTTCTGAAGACTATTTTGAGAGCTCTATATTTGGTATAACAGAAGTTGATATGCAAGCTATGAGTTCTGCCATCCTCATGAAAAGCTCTGTTAGTATGGAGGAAATGATAAAGTGATATTAGGATGATGAATTTGCTTTATCTGAAGTTGCCTTTTTTTTTTAAAAACGGGGCTGAAACTCAGATGTGAGAAACTCTGAGTCAATGAACAGCTGACAACAACATCTCACCTCCTTAATCCTCGGCCCCGCCCACATATCCCATCATGCTCTCTGGTTCCCGTCCAGACTTCCCTTCTCCCCTGAAATTATAACGTAACCGCTACCTTGGCCTTTTTGGTCTTTTGTGTGGAGGGAACCTGACGCGGGTAATCCTTTTTTAATCCCAGGTGAGGTGGTGAGCAGGTGGGCGGGGCTTCTGAGGTTGGCTCCGCCCCCAACAGTTTTTCACAAAAACAGGAAGCTTTGCTCCCCCGAGGGTTTTCAATTTAGAGACTTTTATTTCTCTGTATTTAAAGCTGGAAATGCCTGTTTTTTTTGTATTTATCCAACAACTGCAACTGATGTATTTATGCCTTTTATATTTGATTTACAATACGAGTGATTTACGAGTGTTTGAACGCTAACTTTTAATTTATTCCACCACAAAAAGGACATTCATAATGATGAAATAGTTCAGTGGTTAAGCTGAGCCTTGGTTAAAACTCACAGGTTTTTATACCTTTTATAATTGTATTAATTTGGTGTATATTGACCAGTTTTTTAAGTGTTATTGTATTAATGTTTCTACGGTGACCAGCAGGTGCAAATGCGCTACAATGGCCCAAAACATTGCCATTAACGGAAACACACCGCAGCTAACGATGCAAATATAAAAATACAATTGTGCCAAAACACATGCAATTTAAGAAAACATCTTTACTAAAAGTGCACCAGAAACAAAACGTTAAACCAGAGGACACTAAAACGTTAAACGCAAACCGGAGCGCTTGGTGACATTTGGGTTATAAAGTTGTCCATACTATCAGAAGGAATCATGTGTGAGGTGTGAAAACAATTAAAATCACGTGCGTTTTTCAACATTTTAAACACCTTTGAAATTAAATTGTTCACCTTTCCAAGAAATACATTTGACCTAAGTCCAATGTCAAATATGGCAAAAAGGTTAACCTACAAAACCCTTTAACGTGTGAAATATACAAGTCACTCAAACACATTTAAAAACAAAAGCTAAAATAATATTTGCTTGGAAAAAATATATATCTTGTGTTCAGAATCTTTTAGCCATTTATTTTAATGAATGTCAAATTCACTCGTAATGGATCAACAGAAAACCAGCAAATGTATATTTTCATTATTGTTTAATCATCAAAAATACCCAAAAGGATCTGGTTCATCTTGTTAAAATAAGTTCTGTTGCTCTTCATTAGTAATCACATATTCAATATTTATCAGCCGTTTTTTTTAAGGCTGTTTGTCGTAAAAAGGAAGCAATATGACTGCTGATGGATATGTACAGTGAGTGAAATCTATTATTAGTTGCATCTGATCCAACCTGATCTCTTCTCTGTTAATGCATCTTAAACATTGTTCCCGGTTCATTCGGATAATATCGGGACTTTTTGCCGTGCCAGCACTTATACGTGTACACACGCACCGTGCACCTGGCAGAAGTGAATCCAGGGCAGGAAAGGAGGCCGGTAACAGTGTGTGATTACCTGGCATTTCACTGCCTCCCCCTCCTCACCCACAAACCGCTCATTATCAACGGGCCAAACCCCTCCCTGTCTGTATCCCAACACGAACACGTCTTCATTTTACACTCTCTATTTTCTTTTCGATCTTCGTTGTTGTCAAATGTTGACGGGCATCCAGGTGGCCATTATCCCGTGGCGGAGGGGATTACTGGTGTTTGGCTACAGTGCAGAAGACCAAACAGAAAGAGAGGGCAGAGCGTGACAAGAGCTCCGAGCCGCTCGTATCTTTTGTTTTTTCTCTTTCCTCTTCGTGTTAAAGTCTTAATCTCAATGGCTGGAACTGTGCCGGCGTCTCCGATCTGTCACGCCGCTTTGTCACCTCGTCTGAGCGAGAGAAAGGAGAGGTAAATGATTGAGACTAAGCCTTAAGGGGAAATTGATGTCTCCAGTGACAACAAGGGCAGTAATATGTTGCCAGTGGCACACACACACACACACACACACACACACACACACACACACACACACACACACACACACACACACACACACACACACACACACACACACACACACAATCAGGAATGTTGCACTACAGATGTCTCTCCTGCTTTGACCCTGTTCACACTTGTGCGGATACGTTTTTAAAAGTTGATCTCCCTCACTCCTTCCTCCTGTACTTGTTGGAAAGTGGTGGGTGGGGTTGAGGTCAGCGATGTGCAGGCTAGTGAATTCCCTCCAAACCAAATCTGGTAAAAACCTTCTTTTTTTTGTTGCTATCTTTGCGCACGGTGCGTAAAAGTAGGAAACACAATGTTGTTTAAAACATCATCTCACAAAGCAGCATTTAGATTTCTCTTTTTAGAACTAAGATGTCAGAGGGTCATAGAGTTCAAGTTTGATTTCCTACTGTTGACAAGTCAATGTTTTGTCTCACCTGAAACACGCCTGGTTTAGAAACATAAAGTCCATCCTCTTTGCCAAGAAAGCCTTTAAAATACATCACGGTTTGGTTATTCCTCGGCTGATCCTCTCCGCACTTCAGCCTCAAACTTGCTTTCACAGCATCCGATGACAAACCCGTTACGACCAGTTTAGCATCTTGCATAATAAAGCTAACTTTGACTGTTTTCCTCTTTGAACTTTAATAACGATTGCTAATTTCTCCGTCTGCTAATGTTAGAATTGCTAATCATCTATTATCTGTAGTATAGTCTTGGACAGGAGTCTTCCTGCTTATCTTAATCCACTGCAAAGTCATGTCTAGAGTTGGCAGATTGAAGACAACTTTCTAATTCCATTTTCAAATGTGGCTTGGCAAGTCTATGCATGTTATGGACTGTCCTTTGCAAGCACCTTGATTGATCCAGGGACAGTTCATTCGTTGACCTGGTGCCAGAACATATGAGGCCAAAGAAGACTGAATTTCTACTCTCATATCTACGGCTGTATGTCCACTATCCACCACCTGGGTATCGGTTGAATCTGGTTGGGAATGCTGGTGGGAAAATCTGATAAATCAAAGCCTAAGGCGATCTTTAGTTCTTTAGGTTTTTATTCCGCGACATTGGAAACGTAGGGTTAGGGTTAAGGCTTGTTTGGAGTTGTTGCCAAAAGGTCAGATGGGCATGTTGTGTTAGCAATTCAAGAATCCACTGGTGGAAAAAGGTTGTGAAGGATAATTATTTTCTTTGGGTCAAGGAGATTCCTGAATCAGCAGTGGAAAAAAACTCCTAGAATCAGGACTCACGAATATTGGGAAGGTTGTAGAGTCAAAGAGTCTAAAGCCCAGTACATACTCTGTGTAGAGAGTTCAATTCTTACTACAATTGAGACAATCAGTTTGTCATTCCACGAGTGCACACCAATCCAGGCAGTATTCGTAAATGTGCTTACACAACTGTTCTTGAATCAAATCAATAAGTTTGTTATATTTCTTCGGTCAGCAGTTCTGCTGAGGGAACAGCTCTTGCCACTTCTTGATTAGCCACTAATGGTCATGGCTGATGAAGTAATTTGCATCACAAGGATTATAAACGGACCGTCGCAGACACACAAGTATAAATTGGACTTTAATATGCAACAAGATAACGGCTCGGATTATCTACCAATACTGAAGATTTGAATTGTCAACATACCACTGCAACTCCTCTGGGTCTAAAGTGTGGATGGAAAACTTGATGAGGAGGAATCGCTAGTTGAGGATAGAAACCCCCCTGACATTGAAACACTGTTCTGAAATGTACCTGCATCGTTGTGGACGTGACCTGGAAAGCGTCTGCTGGATCAGATCAGAGGCTTCATGACGAGTCCTGAAACAAACAGGCTTCAGATTCACCGGGTTCATTCTTGTCAAGATTTCTGAGCTTCATTCGACAATCATACTCGATCTGGGACTTTCACTCCAGAGCATTATGGGGATTCTGACAGGCCTGTCAATCAGGGAGCCTCCGCCTCCTCTCTCTGGTTGAACAATACACTCACACCACACACCCCCCTCTTTTCATAAACACACACTCAGACTCCAGATGCCCTTCCAGCCATGTGACCCCACTTTAACCTCTGGTATCTGCAGGTTTTCTTGTCCGTCTGAATCACAGCTGAGCGTCTCTGACTGATCTCAGGCTGGCTGTTCCAGACCCCCTGAAAGCTGCTGAGACCGTTTTTATCAGGAAATATTTAACAGAAATCATAACATTTATCCACGGCTGCAACAAGCAATTGGTTTCGTTACAGATTATTTATAAAAGGAATCGTTTGGTCTATAAAATGTGAGTACATAGTGGAAAATGTTCAAACCAGATCCTTAAAAATCAATGTCTTTGAATGTTCTGCTCTGTCAGTCGAAAAACGAATTTACTTTAATATTATATAAAACTGAAAAAGCAGGAAATCCCTATATTTGCAACACCGAGACAGCATTTTAATTACATGAAGAAATGATCAAAATGTTGTTGAGGATTGTACTGACAGTCGACTAATGGTTGCAGCTCTACATTGAATACGTGTTGGTGTGTTTACTTGAGAAATTCCTTTCAAAAGAAACGGTCTTGAACTCTTGAAGGCAAAAGGGAGTGTGCACCGACTGCAGTTATTTCTTTGGTTTATCGATATAGTTTTCATCAAAGTTTCCGTGAATCGACGAATGGTTGCAGCTCTTCATTGAAGAAGTCTCGGTGCATTGAGACAGCATTTATTTTAAGCATACTATTGCAGACAAAGTACATTTGATGCTTTTTATTTTCACCAAGAACAAACAAATGTGTCTGATAGTTCCTCCCTTTACAAGATGTGATGTGTGGTGAATGGTCTGTAAACTCCCTGCTAAAAGTCCCCTCAGCTGCCTCTGCTCTCCAAACCAAAGTGAAGGCACTAAAGGTGTTGACATCCAGCTCTTTTCTCCAACATTAGCATGTGACAGTTTGAGTTTCTTTAGTGTTGTCTCTGACGAGCAAAAGGTTACAATCCCAAATTCATAATCAGCCTCCAACCTGCCTTTTTGCCTCTAAGTGAAGCCAAAAGGTTTCTGGGTTTTTCTTCGAGGCTCCACTTCCTTGTGTTTCCACGGGGGATCTGACAGCAGAACAACAGCCCCCCCGGGGGGAAGGACGCACGCCGGCTCAGAGAAAACGGGTGTGAAAGATGTCAAAGCAATTACAATAAGCATTACAGTTGTAATCTCCCCTGACAACAGGGAGTGTGAATGAGCAGGTTCACACACTGCTGCCTCTCCCAGCCACACACACACTTCAGAAGCTTCTTGATACTCCAAACACGGAGGAAGTGGTTTTATTTTCTTCTTCTTTTCACCAGGCACTCAGCGGGAGATGATGAACATTTGTTGTGTTTTCACAGTTGACCAGAGTTTGCCTTAATGAAAACCAGTGGGGGAAGTACATTTACCTAAGAACAGTACTTGAGTACAATTTTGAGGTACTGCCTTTACTTGAGTATTTCCATTTTCCCCATTATACTTCTCCTTCTCCAGTTCAGAGGCAAACGTTTGAGTTTTACTCCGATCATCTTGATAAAATGGCCTCGGTAATTGTTATCGCAGATCAGTAGAGACACAATGAGACCGTCAAGTCACGTGTTGCTCTTCAGAGTTTGATAAATACTGAGTTGTTTCATTGACATTGAAATACTAATACTCTAAGGTAAGGCTTTTCTTCAGTCTTTATATATTTCACATTGAACGAGTTATGATCACTTTATTTAAGAGCCTTACTTTATCACCAATTTTCCGTAGTTTGGTCTGTGCAAATGTCTTTTATAATAGATTTTTTTTTTCTCCATTGTTTGTTGGTCCGATAGCCCGGTAAGATATCTGTCTCTTGACGTAGGAAACCGTCAATGACACGGCGTCGAGTTATAGAAGCTAGCTGAAGTTATCGCAGGACTCTCTTTGTATTGTGTTATGTTTTTCCATTATCATCAGGGGGTTTGTTCCATCATCACCTTCTCCTGTGGTGTGATATCATTGATGATCAGCATGGACGAAGCTTTGCACGATGAATGCCAGGCATGATCCTTTCCACCACCAGGCTGAACGCACTGCATGTTTGACATCGTTCTTCGTATCCTGCCTCTTCCTCCCTGCAGCTCTTCTTCAGGTGTGTGTGTCCTCTCTCCTGCAGAAACCAGGCATGGATCTGGCCGACACCTACATCACCTTCATCCGGCAGAACCAGGACATCCTGCGGGACCGCGTCAACGACGAGCTGTACACCGAGAAGGTGTTCGAGGTGAGTCTAAAACACAACTCATACTTTTGGAGTTCTATCGGTCATAATAACGTTGTACTTACGATGTTTATACCTCAGATGAACAATGCAGAAACACAAATACTTTTCTCTCAAGATATCTCAACAAAAATCTATTGTTAGGCTTTTTATACTCTACGTTTTAAACAGCTTGACAAACAGAGGCCTGTACTACGAAGCTGGTTCAACCTAACCTGGATATGTTTGAGTTAGCCGGTTGGCCTAATCCAAAACATACGCGCTCTCGCTAAACGGTACTACGACGCGGGTTATCAAGTGGATCGCTCAAGCCAGCCGTGTCCTATCTAGTTAGGTGCGCGTTCACATGAAAGGGGTGGTATCTGGAGCATTCGACCAATCACAAACTTTGTGATTGGTCGAATGCTCCAGATACCACCCCTTTCATGTGAACGCGCACCTAACTAGATAGGACACGGCTGGCTTGAGCGATCCACTTGATAACCCNTGTGTGTGTGTGTGTGTGTGTGTGTGTGTGTGTGTGTGTGTGTGTGTGTGTGTGTGTGTGTGCGCGCAGAGGGCCTTTAAAGTTGTATCGGGGAATGAGGATGAAAGCAGCATTTGTAGCAGGATAGGTTAGTATAACATTTAATAACATGGTTCTAAAATATGTCAGACCAGTATTAACATTTTCTTTTTGCTAAATCACATTTTTGGCGCAGAGAAGCAAAATGTCATGTGTGGGAATGTTGCGTTGATCCGAGTTTGCACGGCATAAAAATACACACACATTAGTGTACATCTTTTTGGATTAGTTGTGGAAACAGCGTGGGAGGAATGTTGTCGTTTGTTGAAATTTAGGACAAAAAGGAGAATAAAGACTTTAAAGATGTCTTTGTTTACAGTCAAGAATATACAGGCTGTCAATTACGATTCAACACATCGGGGATGGGTGTGTGTGTGTGTGTGTGTGTGTGTGTGTGTGTGTGTGTGTGTGTGTGTGTGTGTGTGTGTGTGTGTGTGTGTGTGTGTTTCATGTTGAAAGGCTGAGACATTTGGAGGCCCAGCGTCGGCTCCTCCTCGGTGCATGACTGGCTGCTTCTGAGCTCCATTAGAGTCCTTCTACTCACACCCCCCCCACACACACACACACACTCTCTGGAGCCTCGGCTACAATGCTCTGAACCCTCAGGAGGCGGCGGGTGGCAGAAATCCATCGCTCGGCTTCGTGCTGCTAATGTGTCCGAGGCTCTGAGCC
Source organism: Notothenia coriiceps (assembly GCF_000735185.1). Taxonomy (NCBI): domain Eukaryota; kingdom Metazoa; phylum Chordata; class Actinopteri; order Perciformes; family Nototheniidae; genus Notothenia; species Notothenia coriiceps. The sequence goes on from NW_011362163.1 coordinate 21,965, forward strand.
GCCATGTCCGCTGCTTTGATGCACGGCGGAGAGATGGGGCATGTTTGGAAATATTTTTATAAATCTGAATCCTGGAGAGGTGGTGTGTGAGGAAGAGGGACGGTGTGGGATGGACGATGGAGGGGTGTGTGTGTGTGTGTGGTGTGTGTGTGTGTGTGTGTGTGTGTGTGTGTGTGTGTGTGTGTGTGTGTGTGTGTGTGCAGACGGCTCTCGTGGTTCCTAAGTGATAAACAGGTCAACAGAAGCGGTGTGTGTTTTCAGCTCACAGCGACCTGCTGCTGCGGCACAATGAAAGCTCTGAGAGAACATACACACCTCGCTGTGTGTGAGCAGTGTGTGTGTGTGTGTGTGGAGGTCTCTATCAGTGAGGTGGGCTTTCTAGACAGGTAGCTACTGCGTATGAAAAGATCTGATGCAGTAAAACATTATCGTCAACGTGTCCTCCATTTGTTTTAAATAGTACAAAATCGGACAGCAATCAAATGATTTGATTTGTGTCATTCTTTTTACAGGGCTTAGCTGGATACTCTATTCTGATTGGTCAATTTTAACATTACAGAGACTGCTAATTTCTGCTAAGAGATCGTTGCTAAGGATAACAGACTGTTGCTAAGGAGGATCAATCCACAGAAAGAAGTCCGGGCAATTTTATTATCTGCTCTGGATTAGCTTCCTCCTTCAGAAAACACTGTGGAATATTTTTGGAATATCATTTTTATATTTGTGGAGAGCATGAAACTTGTAATGGCCGCCTCGCTGCAAATGATCCCTTTCTCTTCCTTTGCCCATTACCCTTTCCATTAGTTTCCTGTAAATCAGGCCAGTTTTACTTTTATCCTGCTTAAAGCTAACTACCTGAACAGAAAACATGACCTCCTTGGTGGAGGTAATGATGCTTTAACTGGAGTCAACATCAATTACAACTTACACTCAGTAAGCAATAAAGGGTTAAGATAAGTGTGTTCGGTGTTTACCTGCAGCAGGTACATGTGAAGTTGATATTTAATTGAGTCATTATTCACACAAACACAAACGCTACCTGTCAGGAAAACATAAGCATTGACTTCTTGTTTGTTACACGCTCATAGCGGCTATTCAACTCACTGCTGATTCAAAGGTTTACTGCAAACGTTGGTCTGTCCATCGGTCACACTCCCAGCATGACAGTTTACCCGGCTTCAGTGCGAGATACAGGACAATGCTTTCTGATTGTCAACTTGTCTGAGTGAAATAACCTAGAAATGAATAAAAAACTGAAGCAAAGACCAGAGGCCTGTACTACGAAGCAGGATTTTCCCTTAGCGGCTAACTTCAGGGAAAACTCTGAGTTTCCGGTCCTACGAAGCTGGTTCTCTTTTTATCAGGCTAGATCTCCATGGTAACTTATGCTGAACGGCTAGCCTGCTCCGGAGCAGGTTAGGTTGCAGGCTAAGAGCTCAACTCAGTGAAAGCACTGCCTGCTGACCAATCAGAGCTCAGTGTGCGGAGTTTAAAGCGATCAAGTCATATTACAGGAGAAAGGAAATACAGAAAAGCTGCCGTTGCAGGAAAGACGGCCGGCAAAAATCACCGACTGTGTGAACGTGAACATTAATAGAATATCACCTCCCATCTTCAGAGCAATCTGACTATTATAACATTAGCGTTAAGAAAGCTTACTTAAATATCTGCCACAACATAAGTAACCGGATCAGAGTAACATTAAGTACAGTCCGCGGCATATCACATCATAATTAGGGCCGGGACTTTAACGCGTTAATTAAGATTAATTAATTACACAAAAATTAACGCGTTAAAAAAATTAACGCATTTTAATCGCACTTATTTTTGCACCGCGGAACGTTTCTCACTGGATGAGTTTCAGGGGTACCGATTATACTGGAGCACCAACTAACGTTCATT
>NW_011362163.1:23931-40863 GCF_000735185.1 Notothenia coriiceps
CACACACACACACACACACACACACACACACACACACACACACACACAGAGAAAGTAAATCTTGTGTTGAGACAGCAGCATCAGGCCTCCAGCCAGGTGCATTATGGGTATGCAATTGTCTTGTTTACGTGCGTCTGAGCAAGTCAAATTCATGATGGAGCCTTTTCTTCAAGCAGGAGGTTTAGTGTGTGTGTGTGTGTGTGTGTGTGTGTGTGTGTGTGTGTGTGTGTGTGTGTGTGTGTGTGTGTGTGTGTGTGTGTGTGTGTGTGTGTGTGTGTGTGTTGAGGGGGGGTCTCTGCACGCAGCTGTAAACACTTTTTCTGTGTGTGCATGCTCACATGTGCCTCTCCATCTATTTGTGTACAAGTGCTCACCAGGGAACGTCTTTGTGTGGTTAAGGAGTGTAATGCATGCCCACACACACACACACACACACACACACACACACACACACACACACACACACACACACACACACACACATTAGCAGTCAAATCACCTTAATGAAGCGTTTTAGAGGACAAACCTGCAGGCTGTCAAAGAACATAAATGTGGATTCAAGTCCTAGAATCCACGAATCAGTCTTTAACGATATTATTATTCTTTTCAACAAGATCAAATATTTGAAGTTTGTTTTCTTGTTGCAGGTTTATTTAGAAAAAAATAAGTGATATATTGGCTCAATAATGAAGGAAAAGATCTTAAAGAATTACAAATATTTTCATCATCCTTGCTTTTCTTTTTAGAAAATAAATAATTTTAGCAATGAGTGTTTTTTTGTTGCTCAAAGACGAATCCTTTTGTATCCAATACGAAATACCCTTTTATTTTTACTACAGTGCTTCATTTGTTCTGTTGCTTTGGTATCTATATTTTTACAAATGCAATCTGTTTCTCACCACATCTCAGCACCAGATTCAAGACAACGACTTATAAATAATAATAATAATAATAATAATACATATTTAAATGAGAGACTTAATAGTTAATTATTTTACAAAATGACTGTTTTTTTTAGCCAAGCCTTGACAATGTGTGAGATGTTTAAATGACATCATTACTGTGACACCAGCAGGAAGCCTCTCCTCTTCATCACGTAGAAATTGTTTCTGACAAGACCAATGCAGCCCCCCTCCCCCTTTTATACCCTCCATCTGTTTCCCCTCTCGTCCTCTAATCAGCTCAATTAAGGAGGGTCTTCGTACTCAATTTCCACGACAGCTAACGCGGCGCGCGAGGCGAGCGTCGGGCCGATGATTATCCGCTACTCGCCTCCCAGAGACTCAGAGAAACGTTTCATTGAGAGTGGGGGAGGAAGAGGAGAGAGAAGTCAGAGGAAATCATCCCAGGAGCAGCAAACATCGTCCAGTAATTTCAACATGGTCGAGCATCTGTTAGCACGGCGAGCCGATTAGCACACGACTCAAACTGCAGCGTTGTGTTTAGGGTCGGGAGATGAGGAGGAAATGAGGAAGAGCAGACATTAGTGATGGTGGAGGAATCTGTCATCCGCAATGAAAGCTTAATGGATGTCTCTACTGATACACCAAGAGAGTGGAAAGTAGCTTTACTTTACTTGAGTATTTCCATTGGATGCTACTTTATTCTTCTCTTCATTTATTTTAAACATTAATTATTATGGCTTCGTTTGAATACTCGATCCTGGTCAATTTCAACATTCCTCGATTTTTTGCTAACAGATCGTTGTTAAGGAGAACAAACTGTTGCTAAGGAGCATTAAGGGACTGTGTGCAGTCATATCAATCCGCAGAAAGAGGTCCGGTCAACTTTACGTCAGCTGACGAAAACAGTCTTTTGTTTTCTCCATCAGAAAACTTTGTGGAGTTCTTGTTTAATATTTATTTTTGATATTTGTGGAGAGAAGGAAACTCTGGATTGATGATGGCTAAACTGTCTTCAGTAAAGAAAAGAAAAAGAGAAGAGGTTAAAAGACAGAAATCAGTTGACAGGAAGTAAACACTAACAGGAAACAGTAGAAGAAGACAGACAGGAAGTAAACACTAACGGGAAACAGTAGAAGAAGACAGACAGGAAGTAAACACTAACAGGAAACAGTAGAAGAAGACAGACAGGAAGTAAACACTAACAGGAAACAGTAGAAGAAGACAGACAGGAAGTAAACACTAACAGGAAACGGTAGAAGACAATATGGTCTAGCTGCGGCCGCGGACAGTACATAACACTACACTACACGACACGCCCACCTGACACGACACTACGGTGGCTGAGAAGGGTCTAGCTGCGGCCGCGGACAGTGGAGGTTGAACCAAGCCCCCGGGAAGTGCGCCAAAGTGCGCCGGAGTCTGATGAGAATATTCGTTGTGGCCAAACGGCGTTACTACACTTCCTTTAGGTTGCTGGGCCCGGAAACACTTTTTCCCATTGACTTACATGGGGAAAGAGTGGTCTGTAACTCGTTGGATAATATTTTTAAAACTAAATAAACTACCCAGTATGAACGTTTGTATAGCCCTTATTAAAAACATTCGGTCCTCAAGTTGTAAAATGTGCTAATAAAGTTATTCTGAGAGTTATTTTCCCCTGCATTATGAACGGGGACCCAACCCACGGGACCGCGCCGCCCGGCACGTTCATGTTACGTGTTCAGTACTACATGAGTTTCTCTTTACCCATGGATGCACAATAACAACGGACCATATCGCCTTATTGCCCACGGAGCTGTAATAATGGAGATATTGCACATGTTTGCTGTAATTCATAATTTGTAAAATATTATACTACATGGGCTGTATGATGTAAATCTCGTCAATTCGCTTTTAACGGTAGTGCCTCTCAGCCACCGTAGTGTCGTGACAGGTGGGCGTGTCGTGTAGTGTTGTGTACTGTCCGCGGCCGCAGCTAGACCCTTCTCGTAGAAGAAGACAGACAGGAAGTAAACACTAACAGGAAACAGTAGAAGAAGACAGACAGGAAGTAAACACTAACAGGAAACAGTAGTAGAAGAAGACAGACAGGAAGTAAACACTAACAGGAAACGATGGGTGTTTCTCAATGTCGAGGAAGGATACTCCAGAGCCACTATTTCAAGCATACTACGTCATCGAGTGCCGCCGAAGGACTGTTCCAATGTCCAGGCTCCTTGGAATTCTACCGAGTCCGGCGTCCTTCGTTGCGGGAAATTTCGAGGCTGCACATGTGTATCCTCTGCGGTCTTAAAAATCCCCACAATGCTTTGCGCACGGAAATCTGTGGCGGAAAATGTAAGACGAGGCCTCTCATAGCCTGTTCCACTCTTAATTTTCCGAATGCCGGGAAGGATTCTTGCCTCGCTTCTGAAGGAAGTGACTCGGAAGACATGTCCTACCAAGCAAGCGTCCTCGACATTGAGAAACACCCATGGACTCTGGCAGAGTTTAAAGACTTGACATATTAAGGAAATGTGAAAAATGTTGGACATTTAAACATTTCGTTCAGTGCTGCTGTCATTTTAAGATACGTTGATGTCGCCGCAGTTTCAGTTGTTGGTACTTTTGATATCGGAAGGAAAACGATCATTTTTAAGCCAATAGTGTGTCAGTGAAATCCAGAGTGCAGGACTTTGACTTGCTATGGAGTATTAGAAATAATAAATGAGAAGAAACAAGCCGTTAGAGACCTCCAATGCTCTTTCCGTTAGTAAAATAACGATGTGGGTTTCCATCCCATGTATTCGGATACGCTGCATCAATGAATGTCTTTTTATTCTCATCAACAGATTTTTGTTGTCACTCGTTTTTGCATAATCCTGCTCACAACGGAGAAGTGAAACCTCCTTGACTGTGGCTCAAAGAAAGTAGAACTCCATTGAATACAGACTAGATAAAGAGAAATAAAACACAAAGTAGTCTTTTATGTCAGTGTCTATAAATATAAATAGATAGTCAATTGATTGCAATGCTAATTGTGTTGATGTGCATTTGCTGTAGGGTGGCCCAAATTGAAATGTGTGTCTGTGGAAATTGATAATGTTTAACATTTAGAGGTCAAAATTGGTGCTCATCTCAAAGATGTGTTTCCTAAACAAACAGAATTGAGGAGGAAATGAGATAAATCAGAGTTTGAAGCACAAACACACTCCCTGTTCGCTGCATATACCGCTAGCTCACATTACCTGTAGGAGGCAAAGCAATACAAAGTGCAGAAATACTCGCATCTGCACGACTTATGGAAACAGCGGTGGCATCTTAAAGTGCGTCAGAAAACCCTTTCCTCTTCACAGCGTGGAGCACATGCAAACAACAGCCTTCAAATGACATGGAGACACTTTCTCTGAGAGCGAACTCACTGTTTGTAAGACCTCTGATTGAAAGTCCACATTCATTCTTTTTTGCTTGACACTGCTTCATTACTTTAACATAATTAAAGGAGACGGTGTCGCTCCCACAATAAATGGATTCAAATATTTGCGTGACCCCCGAATGATCACGGGCGTGTTTTGGCTTTTGTCAAGTGCATTAAATAACCTTTGGACAGCTTTTATCTCTCAAATTGGAAGGTAATTGCAGTCCTTGTCGGTGTGAAATGAAGTCTGTTGAGGCAGATCTGAATATTACGGGTCATTACGGTGTCAGAGCAATTTCCCTCTGCGTTCTCGCTGGGTGGTGGGAGGTGTGAAGGGAGAGAGTTTAATGAAAATTACAAAGCAAGAACCTGATTATTTCTCAGGTCGACGCAGAGCCGTGAACTCTTCTTCCCCTGACACGCTGCATTCAGGAGTTTCACAGTAAATTGGTACCTTTTTAAAATAAATAAATAACTGTTCCTCCCTCTTTGAATTGTGCCGTTCGGATGCTGCTCATCCGTTGACCTCGGGTTGAAGCGTTGTGTTTCTAAAGACAGCTCTGAACTCCGAACCCAAACCATTAACCGCCCTCTTTCACATCACCATAATGTTCTTTTTATGTATGTTCTTTTTAAGCATATTTAAAGAAACTCCTCAAGGTGTTTGCTCTCGGTTTTCTGACTTCAAAAACATCCGCTTTCTGCTGGTTTCTGTGAATAATGTGCTCTGGAGCTCGGGGGTCACTTCCTTTACACTGCGAAATGTGTTATACTCAGCCTGTAGATGTATGGTAGCCTCCGAAGGTCATGTGTCATCCCTTGTATTACTCCACTCTAAAGGTTAAGGCTGTTACAAATCAAGGTTTTGGCTTAATGTGTCTCATTGTGAAACTCAAAACTAATAATAATCCACTTTTTGTGTTTTTTCAGGAAAGTCAAAGCTTGTTAAAAGTGTGTTACGGTGCCATTTCTCTAAAGTCAGATAGATGGATTGAAGCGAATAGGAACAAAAAACAACTCTCTTTTACAGATACAAAGTGAAAAGTCTGTTTTGTGTCAGTTTCAGGATCTTTTCACTTCTCCTAGTATGAGTTTTGGTAGGAAATATTAAACCTTGACAACTTTGCTTTGAAGAAAATGCTTTATTATGTTATTACTTTTTGTCAACTTGGGTCATCGCTTATTATCGTACTCTAACATTGAGGTTGTGTCCAAGTTATAACTACAAATTATTCAGGTCATTTACACATAAAATAAGTCGTTATGGTAAAAAGGGTTTAGGTCATGCCCATATATCGTACTATAGGTCGATAACGTAAAAATGCTCAAGGTAATTTCTGTATATCGTACAATTTGTCCATAATGTAAAAAAGTATCCAGGTAATTTACATACAATAAACAATTGACATCGATCCGGATCACGTCCATATTCAGTCCGATCGAGGTCATGTCAACATATCATAAGATAATACGATTTATTGTACGATATGTTTACGACGTGAAAAGTATTGAGCTCACGTTCCTATATCAAACAGTCATTTGATAACGTAAAAGGATTGTGTTCATGGTTATATATTGTGTGATAGATCAATAGCAATAAAGTCATTGTTCCTTTATCGTTGATCACTTTCAAATGGTTGAGGTCATGTCCATATATCGGACGATAGGTTGATAACGTAAAAATTATCAAGGTCATTTCTGTATATCGTACAATTTGTCCATAACGTAAGAACTTATCCAGGTCATTTACATACGTCATACAATAAACAATTGACATAAAAAAGATCCGGATCACGTCCATATTTAGTCCGATCGAGGTCACGATTTATTGTACGATATGTCTACGACGTGAAAAGTATTGAGCTCGTGTTCATGTATCAAACAATCAATTGATAACGTAAAAGGATTGTTTCGTGTGATGGATCAATAACGTTAAAGTAATTGTTCCTTTATCGTACATTAAGGTCATGTCCATATATGAGACGACTAGATAACGTAAGAATTGTTGATTTGAATTCCATATATTGTAGGATAAGCTGAAAATGTGTGTTGTTATAATCCATAATTGCGCAGAAACACCATGTGACCACATCACTGTGTTGTTGTTGTTTACAGCAATGGTACAGCAGCTCTGTGAAGTTGGTGTGTGTTTGGCTGACGGACAGAATGGACCTGCAGCTGCACGTCTACCAGCTGAAAACACTCATCAAGATCGTTAAGGTACGAACTGTTTTAAGATCCACAGAAACAGAAACTGGGTCCAAAACAAGCAGATTTTAAATTCACATTTCTCTAACTTTTGAGTCTCCTTTTCTCTGCTGTGAAAAGAAAGGCAGTGAAAGAGCCTCAGACTGGCAAAACGTTGTCTTCAAATGACATCTTATTCACGGTAAAAGCCAGAAGTGACATTGAAGAAGAACAACAACAAGAAAAATACGGACGAATCAAACGAGGAGTGTCCTTGAAGCAGCAGCGCTGTGAAGAGGAAGGAAACAAAAAGCTCAACTGAGACGCTTTGTCTTTTCATTGTTTGCTAATGTGCAGAGATGCGCGAGTTTAACTTGAAAGCCAACAGACGAGGAATTATAATGGCTTCTGACTGAAGGTAAAAAACCTTTAGACGCCTCGGCCGACACATAAAAGACTCGGTTTGTCCTTGAGCTTTTTGTCCTTTCAGACGCAGAACGGCAGCTCCCTCTTCCTCCTCCTCGATGCATTCCTCAGACGCTCTGTTTCCTTCTTCTATCTCCTGAAACAGAAGAACTATCAAGACTTCAGGCCACAGGGATCATTTCATTTCGTTGTGTCCCTGGGCGAGTGTCTTGCCCAGGGACACAACGACGAAATGAAATTGAACCTGTGCTCCCCTGATCCGAACACCAACGCACTAGCCCACTGCGCCACAGCCTCCTGTGTCAGTACGACAAGCTGCTGGGTCAAAATGATGACAGTACTTTCCATAAATATCATAAGTACAAGGGATGGAGGTCATTTCCACATATTGTACGATAAGTCAATAACAAGAAAAAGATCATTTACATATAACGTAGAAATTCTCAAGAATGTTTCCATGTATCTTTTTGATATCTTTAAATGGTCGAGGTCATGTCCACATATTGTACGATAAGTTGATAACGTAAAATGGTTATAGTCATTTCAGTATGTCGTACAATAAGTCAATAACATGAACATGTTGTACGATGGGTAGGTAAAGTACCCAATTTTTATTTTTCAATTTTATTTTCATATTTATTGTCTGTAAGTTAATAATGAATAAATGATCAATGGTATTATAATTGGTAAATGATGAAGAGGTCTATCTATATATTATCACATTATTTTCTATTGTATGATAAATGAATAATGATTGAGTCTTTTCTATATATGGTACAACAACTTAATATTAAGACTCAATCTCCCCGCTAAGTTTCTTCCAAACTGCATTTCTAAGATGCTCTCTGTTTTTCCCTCCCTTCCCCTGCTTCCTTTTGTCCTTCCTTGTCTCCTTGTCTCCATCAGAAGACGTACCGTGACTTCCGGCTGCAGGGCGTTCTGGACGTCTCGCTGAACAACAAGAGCTACGAGACCGTCTACAACCGTCTGACGGTGGAGGAGGCGACCGCCGCCGTGAAGTCTGGAGACGGCCTGCAGGGGATCAGCATGAGAGACAGCGACCAGGAGGACGACTGAACACACACACACACACACACACACACACACACACACACACTTCATACCGTCACACACACATCCTCTCTCTGAAGGACCAGGACCTTCCATCACACTGTGAGTTATGTTCTAGATCAGGGGGGTCCAAACTTGTATCACTGAGGTCCACATAATAATAATAATAATATAATAATAAACTGTATTTGTATATAACCTTTCAGAATCAGAATACCTTTACTATTCCCACAGAGGGGAAATGTACATTGTTACAGCAGAAAAGAGCCAAAGACAGCTTAATGTTACCTAAGAAACATGCATGAAAAAATATTAAAGATAACAAAATGTAAGAAAGTTACACAATTTACAAAAAATACAAAAATGTATCAGCCAGGTATATATTGCACAGTAGTTAACAGCACATAGTTGGTATTTAACAACAAGTGGTGTTATAGTCTTTCATGCACAAAAAAGCTCAACGTACTTTACAGAACACAAGAAGAAAACATTCAGTTCAATTCAAAGGTTGTATTGTCATGTGCCCAAAGCTGCAGAGTAGAGATGGGAATGACATGACAAAATAACAAGTTGTGGAAAAAGTCTATATACACCTAAATAGAATATGTACGAGAACAGAATATAAAATATACATAACAACAGAAATAAAAAGATAATTGTAATAAAAATGCCATAATTCTAATCAAGGTTAAAGAAAAACTAGATTATACTCAGGCTGTAGTTTGGACACCCCTGTTGTAGATGAAGAAGTGTGAAGCAAAGTCATCGTGGCTGAACGTCCTAGTAAAAAAAAAACCTCTTGCTCATTGCCTTGAAACTGCTGAGAATGTACAGGAAGTAAAAAAGAGGCGTGGCTTCTGACGGACCAATCCCTGTCCTCCCTCGCTCGCCTGCAGGACAGGAAGCCCCGCCCCCTTCAACACGCAGCCATACTCTGATTGATGTCAATTTGTACAGCGATGGCCGTCAGTGCATTTTCTTCCTGTTGTTTCTTTTCCATCGTCATGGTCGTAGCTTATTGTTCAAAAACACTGACAGTTCTTGGTGACTTTGCCGCCTTTTAACGTTGTTTTTAATCTACAGCAACGGCAGCAACAATCAACTGAAGAGATTTGTTTTTATTTGACAGGAAGCTTGGATTGGTAAGGTTCTGTTTCAATCAATAACTCTTTCCTTGTCTCTTTAAAGTAGAGACACGACATACTGATATACACCTGAACATCAGCAGGAGAGGACTCTTTAAAGTAGAGACACTACATACTGATATACACCTGAACATCAGCAGGAGAGGACTCTTTAAAGTAGAGACACTACATACTGATATACACCTGAACATCAGCAGGATTCAACTCCAAGCTCTTGATATGTTGCTGCTCTGCTGTAGTTTCTGAACTCTCCGTAGCTCAAAATGTCCCAAACAACCATCGGCCTCAGGTGGTGAAACGTGCAAAAAAATGAAATATTTCTACAGTAGTTGGAAACTGTGAAACGGACCGAATCAGGAAACAAATCTACGCAGGTCTACACACAAAAAGTCTCACAAAAGGTTGAAATTCTCTGAGATTTGGGGAATAATCGTCCAGAATCACGACTACATGTTGATGTAGTTTCTGTTCATCGTGAAACTTACTGTTGTGAAGAATAATGTTGAGCTGTAGAGTTGATATGGTCGTACTGCATCATGTCCAACATCGATCAAAGTCTTAGAAACGTGCCGACGAACTGCAAACATCGGGATTTTTTTTTTAACAGGAACATTTGAACAGATCATCTCGGATGTTTCTCACTCACTGCCGTCCGTTTTCGTGTCGTTGTTGAGAAAAAAAAGACCGTGTTTAACAAGCTGCCGTTTGTTCACCTGTCAGATCCAGTGTGTGTCAGTGCCGCTTCGAAGGACAACAACTGAAGGACAAAAATACTATATGAAGAAGTATATTTATATTGTCTTATTGTGCACCTGTTTTGTTCAGGTGTCTAAATGTCACTATTAAAAGTGTTTTTAAAGCACCTGTGTTTTCACCTCGTGGGTTTTTTAATTGTCTTCACCAGGGCCGTTTCTAGCTGTTTGGGGGCCCTAGTTTTTACACTTTTTTAACTAAAATGGGGATATTTCGAAGCCTTTCAGAGGATCTGTTACACTTTAAGAGGAAAACAGGCTAATTTCACGAAAACCAAGAAATTAAAACGTACAAAAATGATATTAAAAATGTAAACAATAAGGCTCCTCTACGTCAATGAATGCAAGAGATGCAGCATTTACTCAACAATGTATAATTTACATTTTTCATCTTCCTCAGACATCACCGATTGGCTGACAGTCCAACGATGATTTGGACTTTATTACCCCAAAAACACAAGCCACAGCTTTGCTATCATTGCAGTTTAGTCGTGTTTATATCCTACATTTGATTGTTATGCATATCATCATCATCATCATCATCATCATCATCATCATCAGCAGCTTTATTTACATAGACTCTTGGTCAACGTTGTGGTCCATATAATGCTTCACCGAACACAGGAGGGGGCTTGGCTGTCTACAAATAAAGACGGCTCATTTGTATTCTCCCCAAATATATTGAGGCTGAACCTGAACTTTCATCTTGGGGGCCCCCTAGTGGCCGCGGGGGCCCTGTGCATCTGCATAGTCCGCCTATTGCAGGGGGGTCAAACTCAAATACACAGTGGGCCAACATTAAAAAATGGGGTCCTAGTGGAGGGCCGGACTGGTTCAATGTTTNTACAAACAAACGACTGCCTGATGTTCACAAGAATGGGTGGAAGAGTGTAGCTCCGGCCGAGGATTAACACGTTACATTTTGGATGGAAAAGTACTTTTTAAAATGTGTTAAACTTGGACATTTGTCCATGGCGGCGTTCTGATTTCCCTTTGAGTTTTTTCTAGTTGTTCACTCAGTCAAAATAGCTTCTTCATCTTTTGGTTTGTTTTTATATCAAGGATACTTAAAGTTTATTTTATACAAATCCAGAGCAATTATATAATTTTTGGGAGGCAATTTTGCGAAGCTTTGAGCAATTTAATTTAATTTGAAGACGTCTCGTTTATTTTTTCACATTTACACTGAACCATTAATTGATGGTACGAATAATCCCGACTGTTATTCCTTTAAGCTGCTTTTCAAATGCCTTCATGTTCTTTTCCCTTTTATCTAATTTTAAATGCTCTGAAGGGGGGGTCAAACTCAATTTGATCGCGGGCCACATCAGCATTTTGGTTGCACTCAAAGGGCCGGCTGTAACTTCAAGACTATATAAAAATACATATATAAATATTTAATAAATATAAAAGTATGTATGATATGAAATTATTGCCTCTGCATTGGATTATTATCAGATAGGGTAATAACTTAATAATTAACTCTGAAACCAGAAGTCTAGCGCAAATAATTGCAAGTCTCTTCAGTGAGAATGTCACAAAATGATTTTAAAATAAAAGTCAAATTCTGAAAAAAAAAGAGTCAAATTCTGAGAAGAAATTCACATTTGAGATGCATTGTGGGACATGTAGTTAATGGCCAACGTGCTTCTGTAAATCGACATGTAACCGTATAATAATAAATATATATTATATTCTTTGCATGCTCTTGTGGGGCCGCATCAAGTGAAGTCATGGGCCGGACTTTGGTCCGCGGGCCTTAGAGTTTTGACACCCCTGCTCTGAAGGGAATTTAAAAGACAGTTTTCAGTCGTTAATTCATTAAATCAAACCTCCCTTTATATTTTATGAATTTGGATCAAGCTGCTTTTAATATGCCTTCATGCTATTTTCACTCAGATCTAAATATAAAAGGTTTGANGTGTGCCTTGGCAGTCTCACATACTGATATACACCTGAACATCAGCAGGAGAGGACTCTTTAAAGTAGAGACACTACATACTGATATACACCTGAACATCAGCAGGAGAGGACTCTTTAAAGTAGAGACACTACATACTGATATACACCTGAACATCAGCAGGAGAGGACTCTTTAAAGTAGAGACACTACATACTGATATACACCTGAACATCAGCAGGAGAGGACTCTTTAAAGTAGAGACACTACATACTGATATACACCTGAACATCAGCAGGAGAGGACTCTTTAAACTAGAGACACTACATACTGAGACACTACATACTGATATACACCTGAACATCAGCAGGAGAGGACTCTTTAAACTAGAGACACTACATACTGATATACACCTGACCATCAGCAGGATGTGTCCTCTTTAAGTCTTTGTTTTCTGTTGTTTCCTCTTAAAGAAGGTGTTATTCTCCATTTCCCTTTAATCTTGCAGGTTTAAGGGTTTTATTTTAAGGGCTTCTGTTCCTTTGGAAACTGCCGCTGGCTGCCGTCCATCAGCTTCCTTTTCTCTCCTCATTAAAATGAGCATCAAACATTTCCCTGCCGCCGCTGTCACAAACAGAGCAAGGACACATTATTAATAATTAAAATAATAATTATTTCAATAGAAAGGCTGTGATTGGTTTCAACTTAGATTCCAGTAAAGAGAGAAAAAAATTAAACATATTTTCCATCCAGATTTTAAAAAGGAACGTTTTGTTCATGATTATTAAAAAACATGAAACTGAAAGATTAAAAAACAATAAAACACAAATATTTAAAGCTCATATTAATATATAAATTAATTCAGCAGGAGATAAGACGTAAATGATAAGGTTATATAATTAATTAATCTGCAGAAAAAAGACACATCACTGTCAATAATAATTTGATAATAATGAAAATGTGCACTTTTTTGTACTATTTCCATATAACTTATTTCCATATGTGTTTTGCAGAATTGCATCGATTCACATATAACTCCTGTCTTAATTATACTTCACATTACACATTGAATTACCTTTATTCCACTCCCTCATTAACTGGTTTTCTGATGACATCTTAATGCAATAAGATCTTTGAATGCCTTTTGTTACTGCCAAAAAACTGATTATATTGTTAGTATTATTGTATTTTTAAAGCAATAATTGCAACACTTTAATTTCCGTTTACGTAGTTGATAAGCGCTTTATAAGCTAAAGTCAGGTTTAAGGACATTTTAAGTTACGTTATCGATCACCTGCAGCTTCCATCAATGGATGTCATCACGGGGGTTTTGTTGTTAACAATAACCCTTAAATGTGCTGAAATCTACATTACAGTGATGCATTAATATTATTATGGTTATAAAACATGTTGGATTATTATGTATAGAACATCCGGAGGACAGAATTAAACACAAGAGGCCTGCGACAACGAAGGCCTTTTGTAATAAAGAGCTTTTTTGTTTTCCTAAGGATTATCAATAATTTGCTGGATGACAAAATAATGATTGTATTTTTGGCAAAACGAGTATTTTATAGAAATGTGTTTAAATATTTTAAAGCATCCCATAGAAATACAAAAGTCTCACATTCCTTCATAAAAAAAATACCACCTTAATATTACTGTTTTAAATACTGCCTTTTTAAGACATCGTTTTATCTGTTTTGCTATATTGCTATTTTCATTTTAGGACGTTAATGTTCACATTTTGTTTTTTTATATTAAAAGTCTTTACGCGTTTCTGATATTTCAACAAATCATTCCGATCATTGTCTCCCCGTCAAAAATGTACAAATCCGAATAATATAAACGAGTAATAATAATAATAATCTCAGGCTTTATCAGATAAACTGAAAAGTCAAAAACGACATTTTAAAATGTGGTGTTTGTGTTTTTCAATAATTAAACAAACACCAGTTTCAGTCCAGAAACACAAAACAAATACCGTACACATGTATTCTTTATTATTGTATCTCTTGCTTCGCTTGTCTGGCCCTTTCTGTCCATCTAATGTTCAACATTTAAAACATAAATCCTCCTTATTAGCTTCAGCTCACTCTTCATCCTCACTGGAAGGATGGAGGTTTACGCACATCGTGTTATTTATTCACCCTGATGAATGTGCGTAAAAGAGCCAAATGCATCCAAACAGGATGAGATAAGAAAGAGCAGCCAACTGTTATTTCTCAGGTTGCTTCTTCAGAATATATACACAAGTCTATAGAGAGCCTTTTCTTTCGTGGATGTGTTTTTTTTGTGCTTCCAAAAATCGTGAGCGTAAAAAGAAAAGGATGAAGACAGAAAACGCTCTGAGTCAAAGTGTGATATTCAAAGCCCACCCAGGCTGAGATCGATGTCTTTAAATCCATTTCCTGTTCAACATCTCGATCCGTGTTCTGCCTCAAGTTCAGCCACATGACAGCTCCGTGTGTCTCCGTGCGTAAAGAGGGGCTGGCGTTAGAGGAGCCAAAGACGCGTCCAAATCTCCTCCACATCTCCTGACCCGCGTTACGTGATTCAAGAAAGAAAAAAAAATGATGTCACGCAAAGCCACAAGGGGACCTGGGATTTACCAAATACCTTCCAGTTGAGCAGGAGTCCTGCCAAGTGAGGGACGACCTTCCTCCTCCTCGTCTTCCTCCTCTTATCCAGCGGTGACAAGTGCAGAGAATCGACAGCGGAGTATTGAGCAAATTATCTACTTTCCCTGCTCTCTCTTCCTGGACGGTTAACGATCCGCGAGGTCTCGGCTCTCCGCACGCGCTGATTGCCGTCGATAAGGACGATAAGGTGATTTTCTTTGGAGGGGGGGTTCCCCAGCAGATGATGGGCCGGTGAGGAGCGACCTTCCCCTCCAGCAGCTTCTCGTCGCGGCGGTGATGGACGGTCCTCTCCGCCGCCCAGCGGGGATCCTTGGCTCCCCCCCGGCTTCTGGGAGCCAGCCTGCGGGCTCAGACTCGCTCATCTCTGGCAGCAAACCTCTCGCTTTCTCCATCGACCGGATTATGGCCCGGACTCCGGAGCCCAAGTCGATAATCCCGCTCCCCAGATGGTTCCAGCCCGCTCCTCCCGCGGGGAAACCCGACCCGGCCCCGCTGCACTGCATGATCCCGCTGCTGCCGCTCGGGTATGAGACCGGACACCGGATCAGCATCACCGGGCTGGAACCGGGACACTTTGACGCCTCTTCTCTCGCGGCTCCGGCAGACTTTCTGGGTTTTGGGCTGAACTATAAGCACGGTCCCCCGCAGGATGAGTCCTCTCCGGGGCAGTACAAGCTGTTCCGGCCGCGCGTCGTGAACCAGTCCCATTTCCCCGCCATGGGCACCGTGTGCTACCTGAACTGCACCGGGGACACCGGAGGAGGAGGGTGCGCGCCCCCCGGGCTCGTGAACCTGCACCCCATGGCCTCCTACCTGCTCAGCGCGCGCCACAAAGCCCTCATGGCGGAGAAGAGCGTGAAGCCGGGGTTACAGCAGCAGACGGATCGGTACCCGGTGAGTCAGAGTCAGATCCAGAACTACATGAAGGACCACATCCTCACTGAGAAGATCTTCAAAGGCTCCGCGGCGGCGGCGGCCCGGATCCAAGGCTCGTGTCCCGGGAACAAACCCAAAGTGTTCACCTGCGAGGTCTGCGGGAAGTGAGTGCTCCTGTATTATTAACCAGGAAAATAAACGAAATGACCTACAGTCAGGAGTACACAGTACACTCAGGAGTAGAGAGTACAGTCAGGGAGTAGAGAGTACAGTCAGGAGTACACAGTACAGTCAGGAGTAGANGGAGGAGGAGGGTGCGCGCCCCCCGGGCTCGTGAACCTGCACCCCATGGCCTCCTACCTGCTCAGCGCGCGCCACAAAGCCCTCATGGCGGAGAAGAGCGTGAAGCCGGGGTTACAGCAGCAGACGGATCGGTACCCGGTGAGTCAGAGTCAGATCCAGAACTACATGAAGGACCACATCCTCACTGAGAAGATCTTCAAAGGCTCCGCGGCGGCGGCGGCCCGGATCCAAGGCTCGTGTCCCGGGAACAAACCCAAAGTGTTCACCTGCGAGGTCTGCGGGAAGGTGAGTGCTCCTGTATTATTAACCAGGAAAATAAACGAAATGACCTCGAGACGTAATGATTTATGTGTTAAATAGAGAGTTAATTAAGAGTTAAAGGTTTTTGGACCAGATTTAAACTAAACCATTTCAGGGAAGGTAAGTCCTGAGTCCGGTATTATTATTATTATTATTATTATTATTATTATTACTGACCGGGAAACTAAATCAAATGAAATCAAGCTTTATTTCTAGCCCAATATCACGTTTGTCTCAGTTTGCTTTACAGATTCAAAACAAAACAAACAACAACATGGTAGGCCTATATGATGCAAACTGAGAAGTGTGCGGAATACAAATAGAAATAAAACAAAAATAAAATAAGATACAAGTAATGACTTCAAGACGTAATGACTTAAGTGTTAATTCAGTTTGGATGGCCTTTGGGGGAAATCCAGATTCAAAGGAAACATTTTAAGGGATTTGTTCAGTCCTGTATTAATAATCAGGAAACTAAACTAAATGACCTCGAGACGTAATGATGTGTGTGTTAAATAGAGAGTTAATTCAGAGGTTTTTATTTCTGATTATTATAAGAATGGCCTTTTGGAAAAATCCAGATTTAAAAGAAACCATTTCAGGGAGTCTTGCACCCAGCTGTTATTATTCAAAGGAAACTAAATCACTGAAAAACATGCATATTAATGTTTAATAAATAAAATCAAACCGAAAGATTTTACATCTGATTATTATTATTATTAGGATTTCTGTTTTTATTCTGGATGGACTTTTGGATTACACTATTTGATGGGATACATTTCAAAGATGTGTTTATTAAAGGTTCATCGTTTTAATCAATTTAAGGATCCAGATTTAAGTTACACTATTTAATGGGATTTTGTATTTAAAGGGTTATTTTGGGGTATTATTGAATCGGATTCAAACCAAAAATGTTGATTCATTTTTTTTTTAAAAACATGTTTTTATTAAAAAGTCAATTTTAACGATGTTCATAAAATCGGATTAATTCAAGGTGTTTTTTGGGGATAAAATGCATAACCTTTGATC
>NW_011362163.1:40947-48095 GCF_000735185.1 Notothenia coriiceps
GGGGGGGGGGGGGTCAAACTAAATTTCACCGCGGGCCACATTAGCGTTATGGTTTCACTCAAAGGGCCGGCTGTAACTTCAAGACTATATAAAAATACATATATAAATATTTAATATATATAAAATAATGTATTATATTACATTATTGCCTCTACGTTGGATTATTACCGGATAGGGTAATAACTTCATAATCATATGTAACTATACGTCTGAAAGCAGAAGTCTCGCGCAAATAATTGCAAGTCTCTTCAGTGCGCATGTCACAAAATGATTTTAAAAGAAAACCCAAATTCTGAAAAAAAAGTCAACATTAAAAAAAAAAAATGACATTTTGTAGATCGGCATGTAACCGTATAATAAGCGTATTCTTTGCAAGCTCTTGTGAGGCCGCATGAAGTGAAGGGGCCGGATTTGGGCTCCGGGCCTTGAGTTTGACACCCCTGATGTAGAGAGTGAAATTGGCCCAATTATGAGTTTAATCACCTCATCATCAGACGATAAAAGGATCTTAATTTCCTTTCATTCTTAAGGAAATCATCTTAATTAGAAAATTGTCAAATGTCATTTAGAAACATGCACATTTTGAACGGGATGTTTGAGTTCTAAAGTAAACAACTACAAATAAATATGATTTAAAACGGGAACAGATTGGATTCATTTTTACTTTCTTTCAGGATCATTTGATATAGCTTCCAGTGAATCTGTCAAAATAAGAGGTTTTTGATTATAAAGACAAAAAGGGTGTGGACATATTGTCACGTTGTCTCTTTGAGTCAGGAGGAGGAGGAAGAGGCAACGGAGACTGTGCCAAACAAAATAAATAAATATAAGAAAACCAGGCCTATCTCTCCTCTCAACCCAAAACTCAAACAAAAACCATCACTATCTGTGCTAAGAACTGGACAAAGCAGAATACAATCCACTAACATAGTGTGTCTAACATGTACCGTGATGAAATGTAAAGGGTACCCCATACGTAGGCTACCTAACTCCTCCACCTCCCACCACACACACATTCAAAAAGGTCGAAAAACAGAGTCCAGTAGAATCAGAACTAAATTAAATGTTGTTAATTCTGCCATTAAATTAAAAACAGTTCCAAAACAACAGCATCCAATGACAGAGCTCATTGTGTTGTTCTGACAGCATTACACTCAGAGCCCATTGAAGACCCCCGGCAGCTTTAATTAGACTCAGGCTGATCATTAAAAAGCTCCAGATTAAAACGCTCTGGAAAACATCGCGAGCCTTTAAACTGGGACATAAAGGGGGGGTAGTAAAGTAGTTTCAATGGCATTATGGAGTACAGAGGCTTTCTTATTTGAATTAAACACATCTCATCGCACGAGGAGAGCATCATAGCAAATGTAAAACACATTCAAATAGGCCTAGGCCTATATATTTTTAAGTGATTTTCGACAATACACTAAAATATAATATGTGTTATTTTAAGGGGAATACACAAAGCAGTGTTTGTGGTGTGTTTTATTCATTTAATTTGTGTTTCGTTATTTGAATGTGTTTTTGTTTTTTTACAGCGTATTTTTTTTTCTTCTTTCTCGCAGGTGTTTAACGCGCACTACAACCTGACGCGCCACATGCCCGTGCACACAGGCGCGCGGCCGTTTGTGTGCAAAGTGTGCGGGAAAGGCTTCCGACAGGCGAGCACGCTCTGCAGACACAAAATCATACACACTCAGGTAGGACACACACTTCTAGTCACATCAAATACATGTGTACATTGTGTAACTTTTTTGTGTTAGTCTCTGTGCTAATTATTTTTCTATAAAATATAGTGTGTGTGAGTTCTGCGGGAAGGGATTTCATCAGAAGGGTGAGGAAACAAAGAGTGATTTTATATATTCAAAGAAGTATGCTACTCAGATCTGGTACTTGAGTAAAGGAAGAAGGACTGAGATCATGCACAATAAATTAGTTAGAGTCTAAATGAAGCATTGTTTGATCAAAACACAGGTGCATTATGGGAAATGTAGGACAGACATTTTTGACAGAAACAGTACTCAGATCTAATACTTATATATTAGTATTCAGATATTGTACTTGAGTAAAAGTAGAAGTACCAGACTGTAGGAATACTCTGTTACAGTAAAAGTTCTGCATTCAAAATGTTACTCAAGTGAAAGTAGAAAAGTATTCATATTAATATATAAATACTACGGTAGAATATTACGGACATATGTGAATGGTGACCCTTCCCAGCCTTATAGTCTGTGGGATAAAACACGTATTTAATATGCTAATGATTCATTAGTGTTATATGAAGTAATGCTTCACTAATGCTATGAAGCAAGGGGTCCTACATTTCCCATAATGCACCTGGATTGTGTGTTTTGATCAGACCCTCCCTGCTTCATAGACACTAGAGGAAGATTCTGTTCATTTGTTTAAACGAATATCTTAAATGCAAGTCTTTTTAAGGCCGAACAGCTGTCAAAATGTCCGTGTCCTACATTTCCCACAATGCACATGGATGGTGTATTCAAGCTGTTTCTGGATTTCTTTCAGAGAAATTATCTTTGATTTTGACACTTTTGACGCCAGGAAAACAGTCAAAAACACAGCGGCAGAGACCGAGATATGTATAACTAACGGTACATTTCCCATAATGCACCTGGATTGTGTGTTTTGATCAGACAATGCTTCATTTAGACTCTAACTTATTTCTTGTGCAGCCAAAAGCGGATTCTTATGATAATAAGTTTGACAAAAATGTACTTTATATTGTCTGATTTTTAAGTAGTTTCTGAGATATCATTATATTTATTAAACAATGGGCTCTTTAGTGAAAGTATTTAGTGTTTTCTGACTCCTGTTCTTCGACTCTCTGCAGGAAACTACAAGAACCACAAGCTGACGCACAGCGGCGAGAAGCAGTTCAAGTGTGCGATCTGCAACAAGGCCTTCCACCAGGTGTACAACCTCACCTTCCACATGCACACGCACAACGACAAGAAGCCCTTCACCTGCCCCACCTGTGGAAAAGGCTTCTGCAGGAACTTTGACCTGAAGAAACACATGAGGAAGCTGCACGACCTCAACACCGCGCAGCCCCCCCCGCAGGCCTGAACCAGGCACTACAAACACTGAAACTGAACTCAAGTCCTGGTCTATGGAGCCCTGAAGGTGTTAGGAAGAAGAATATTTTAATTTATTAGGAACTTTTGCCCCTAAGTGACCAATCAGTGTGCTTCGTTACCCTGGTTCCAGTCATCTGGATCCTCTAATATGTGTCTTTTGGTGCAGAAAATCACAAAATCCTGCTCTCAGGCGGCTTCATTTAGACACTGACTTCTGTCTTGTGCAGCCATGAAGTTCTCCAAAACCTCAAGGAGGATTCTGACTACACATGCAAAGAATATATCGAAAAATATCTCATATTTGACTATTTTAAGGCCAAATGAAATGTCAAAATCAAAGCAAGGCTTAGATTTACATGACAAAACGGGTCCTACATTTCCCACAATGCACCTGGGTTGTGTGTTTTGATCCTCCCTGCTTTATTTTGACACTAAAGGACGATTCTGACAATTTGTTAAAAACGAATATCTTAAATACAACTCAATTGAGGCCGAACAAACTGTCAAAATGTCTGTGTCCTACATTTCCCACAATGCACCTGGATGGTGTTTTTAGGCTGTTTCTGAATTTTTTTCAGACAAATTGTCTTTTATTTTGACACTTTTAAGGCCAGGAAAACAGTCAAAAACAAAGTCTACGCGGCAAAAGCTGAGACATCCTGATTAGGCTTCAAAAACGAAGACTCCTACATTTCCCACAATGCAACTGGATGGATTGACTGGATAGGCCTTTCCTGCGTGTAGTTAAAACCCCAAATGCTCTGTCTGTAACACAGCTTTTCTGTCAAAAGAAAGCTGTCAAGCTAGTGAAGTTCCCCTTTAAATAGTTTGACACAGAAGATAACCAATCGTGTCGCATCCCAGATGAAAAGTTGACAATCGTGATGGAAGTATCGCTGTAAAATATTTGGTCGTAAATCCAAAACGACCAACGACAATCAGTATTTTTTGCTCCCTGTTAAAAAAAAGAGACACATTTTCACATTGAACCTATGAAGTCCAACAGTATTTGCTCACAAACGGTGACATTTCACGCTTGTTTTTGGTCAATGAAAGGCACAATGAGTAGGGAAAAAAACAGAAAACATCCCATATGAGCCTCTCGAAGCAGGTGGCGGCACAACTCTCTGAGTGGATGTTTTTTATTTTGCTATTTCTGGGACGATAATGGACGTAAACCCAAATAAAACCGGAGTGATCAGGTGCTACAACGTAAGCACACAATCAAGGAGAAGCGACGAAAACACACCATCGAAAAAACTGCAAATATAGGAACGCAAAACATCAAGTGGACAAGGATCTTTTTTAAATAAAAGCTGCACGGATACGCACATTACCCTCTGGTTGAACCTGTGAAAAAGGACCAACTTTTTAATGTTGTTGTTCACAAACCGCTGCCAACAAATCCTACTCATTGTGCTTTTAAGCTCAAGGGAATACATTCAATAAAGACGGACTCCTACAACTCCTACAAATAAACCAACAGTTTCCATAAGTTTCCTGGAAGAAACACAGGACTCCTCTCAGGCCTCTTGACCCTTTCCTCTTGAACTTGACCCTTCGTGACCCCTGGAGGCCCCTCAGACTCAATATAACGTGACCTCTCTGACCCCCAAACGCCTGGAAACGTCGGACTCTCTGCTCGCGTTGGACTGAGGACACTTCAGAGGACAAACTGAACTTTAAACTCCTCTGATTATTAGTCAATGATATTATAATGGTGACTAATTATCATGTCCTTAGTCATCAGTGATTACTGGTTTTCATTATTTTGCATCTCAGGATGTGGGATTGATGAGACCAGAGATGAAGTGGAGGTGAAACAAGTAAAAAAATTATTTACACCAAGGTTTCAACACAGAAGTCTTTGAAACTAATGTTATATATTCTGTCTTAGTCAACAAATCCCATAAACAGACCAAACCAGGTGATTTTATGCAACTAACTAAGTATTGTGTGTGTATCAAAGTCTAATATATCTTCTTTCTCTGTGCCATAGTGCGCCGTTGTCGTCCAAAAATATTAAAAAGTGATCATAATTTTGCATTTATATACATGTTCTTTTTTTACCTTGAACACACGCTGTAGTTTATTCTGACTCAATCCCACACACACCGTCCTGTTGACACCAACACACACCGTCCTGTTGACAAAAACACACACACACAGAGCACCAAATGTGGATTAATCCGCCGCTGAAAATAGTCCCCAATAAATGCACTATTGCCTCCTGTTTGTTTAAAGAGGCCATATTATGCTTTTTGGGGTTTTACCATGACTGGAGTGCAGTGGCATTTCTACAGTCAGTGGGGGCTCTAGGCAAACATTCACTGGGGTCCCCTCGAACCAGCTTTTCACCAGCACGCACAGCCCCCCCCTGCCTTGCCTGTTCGCAAGGTGCGCCCCTGCTGGAGTGTGTTATTAAAGTATTTTTGGCTTATTACAGACTTTCTAGCTACACCCACTTTCAATTTGACATCATAAAAAGATGTTAAGGTGGATACAAAGGTTCATGATCCTCCTTTTTATTGACCTGCAATGGTATTCCTATTACAAAATGACGGTGGAAATAATAACAATATTGCATACTAGCTGTTATATTCTTCGACCTTAAGTAACACTATAGTTCCTACACTGTTGGTGGGATTTAACTTCAGTACAAACCCTTCACCTCCACATCTCTGGTCCCGTCCGTCTGTTGTTATTTTTTTATTTAAATCTCAGGATTATTGTAAAAAAAAAAAGGTGTTTTATGATATTTATTTTAAATTGTACTACTGTTATAAAATAAGAATCATGTCACGGTGAAGGTTTGGGGCCTCCTGCTGCAGATGCTTAACATGGAACAAATAATAAATAACTGTGTGTAATCACTTGTTTAATTATTTTTACTTTAACATAAATATATACAAATATTTAACAAGGCCTGTAAAATGCATTTTGGCCGAACACATTAATACATTTAATGATATTTCATAAACACAGACATACTAAAAGATCATTTAAATTACTTTACGTACTGCTAGTTAACTTCATCTTAAATCATAGAGCCTATAAGAGTTTGGTTGTTGATTTATATGTTATATCATTAATTAAAATCTGAAAAGTCACTGAAAAAAACAAGTAGAAATTAAAATATCTGCCTTTAAAATGCCGTGGAGTTGAAGTAAAAGGTGGCATAAAACAGAAATACTTATATTAAGTACAAATACCTTCATTCTATAACAGTTTTTTAGGAAAAGTACCCAGTAACTTTCCAATCCTGATTATTTTCCCCTGTTTATATTATTTCCACTCACATAAGGCCAGTGAAAAAATAAGCTTCACCGTGATTGGCTGAGCGGGAGGCCGGTCCTCAGCTCTGGATGCTCATTGAGACCATATACAGTCTATGATTGAGACACGTTGCTGCTGTACAGATCTTTAAACGCTTCGCGCGGCCTGAAACGACCTCCGAGACGCACGTAATTTATTGTAGATGTGCTCGTTTTTCAATATGTGCATATTTTACGGGCGGTGACATGAACTTATCTCCATCTGCACGCTTTTGGAAATGTACCCCACTCCCTCCCTCTTTGTTAAAACATGATATAAACGTAGGTGCGTTTGTTTAAAAAAAAAAAAAAATGCTCTAAACATACACGGTGATACAGCTCTGACACCGCCCACACGGGGTGAACAGTACATCAAAACAAGGTTAATTTATCTAACGTTCCTCTACAGAGAAATTCCATCCATTCCATCCATGGATGTAACGATCTGCTTCGACTTCCACAGCGGAAAACTACACACTTCAGCAATGCAAACCGGAACCTGGTGGTGTTACTCTCAGAATAAAATACAAAAGTTGACTTGTAATAAAAAAGAAAAACACTTTTGATCGACTGGCAGGTTTGTCCTGTTGTTTTGGTGCATAAAGAGTCAAGAGTGAGGGTATAAAGTAACTAAGTACATCAACTCAAGCTCTGTACTTAGGTCAGAGTCCTGCACGGGTCTGATTTTCAAGACCCGCTTCCGCCCCGCACCCGCGACGTGCAATACCGAACCCGC
>NW_011362164.1:0-10291 GCF_000735185.1 Notothenia coriiceps
GGCACAATCTGAAACATCCTGAAAAAAAGAAGTGTTTTTTGTCATTAAAGTTTGTATTTTTATAAATACTTCAATGTACCTATGGAGATGGATATGAACCAAACCAACGTTCATGTAAATGGAGCTTTCTGTACGGTGGCCGACAGCCCAAAACATTTCCATTAGGTTTGACCAACTTGAGGAAACATGTGCAGCCTTTAATTTAACCTTAAAAGCTTAAACGCTGCAAGAATCTCAAAACACAACGGAAACCAGGGGACACTAAAAAGTGACGAACACAGCGCTTGGTGACGTTCAGGATTATTAAACTGGACAACTGTCTCTGTTGTTGGAAACACACCTAAACAAATGTTTTATGGACTTATTTTAACAATGTGATCACATGACTCCTTCTGATCTGCAGATCTGCTGTAAGCTACATAGCTAATGTAGCTAACCTAGTCCTTTCAGATATACTGACAAACACTTAAAGTTATGAGGCAGAGACAGTTGTCCATCTTTATAATCCACTAAGTGGAAGTGGAAGTGTTTTGGTTTGTTGTAGCACCGGCCACCATACCTAAAAAGAAAATTAAACTAGATTAAATAATGACTTTTTCATTTTTAAAGACATTAACATTTGAATTCAACCTCATATTTCTCCATTACTGTCCGTATCATCGTAGCTGAGATCTTTCTCAGGACTTTTTGTTGGCAGATCAACTTGTTTATGCTTAGCAGTGAATTCTGGGACATGTTTTCCTGCTTAAACTCGATCTCTAAGTTGCCCTGCTGTCGAATTTCTTCTTATTTTCGGGCTACATGTAGCAATAGGCGCCAAACAGAGGCTTCATCTTGTTGGGGAATCCAAACGAGCGCACCCCGGCTTCAGGGATTCCTCCACAGAGTTCCCGGGGGTTGCTGATGGGAAACCGTACGCTGCCGTCTCTCAGCCATCCGCCGTCACACTGGTCGTAGTTTTGGAAACGCCAGGCGGAGTAAAGATGGCCGACCAGCGCCAACTCCGCTCCCTGACGCTGACATGCGTGCCCGGCCTGTTCAAAGGAGAAAGACCCCGAGACGAAGGAGACGGAGCCTGAGAGAGGAGATAAGATAGATAGATGGAAAGATACTTTATTGATCCCAATTTGTGAAATTCTTTTAATTAGAGAGCTTTAATCCAGAGAACGTTAGCTAGCTACCACAACCTTTATGTCTTTATGGTCCTGCAGAAAGCTCTAACAATGTTTAAAAAGAGGATCGAAGCACCACAATGTCCATGTTCATTGGCCATTTATTTGAAAAAGATCCTGTCAACCACTTGAATTTTCGAAATTGCGGACGTCATTTCCAGCCGAGGAAACAGTATTTTCCCACAGAATTTAACCCACTGGATCAATTTCAGGGATTTGGATATTGAACTACATGTTTTTGATTATGGGGAAATTCAATTCAATACTAAGAAACTTCTTCAGAGCTTTTTTCTGTCATTTTTAACACAACTTGATAAACTGTGGGGCTTATTAGAAAGCATTTGGTACACGAAACCACACTCTACTAATACTAGTCTTCTATGTTAGCAGAATTAGGACACCGAC
Organism: Notothenia coriiceps; assembly: GCF_000735185.1. NCBI lineage: Eukaryota > Metazoa > Chordata > Actinopteri > Perciformes > Nototheniidae > Notothenia > Notothenia coriiceps. The sequence continues at coordinate 1,578 of NW_011362164.1, forward strand.
ACCGAAACTTGGTTCATGTCATGCAATTTGGTTGGATTATGTTCTCACTGCAATGAAACACCACTCGGGTTTATTTGGAAACGATCCAAGACCAACTCTCACAAACTGTCTCGGACCGTTTTCTTTGGTCTGCATCGATGCACGATTATTGAGTTCAAAACCACCCAAACGAGCCGCACCAGATATCAAATGAAACTAAATATTGGCTTGTGAAACGCCCATAAAAGTCCCCTTTGCTTCAGGCTTTCTGTCACCAAACCAGACAAAACCTTGATCTGTGTTGGGAAAATACTGAATGTCCTCTTCCAACATGAGAGTAACATGATAACAAAGGTATCAACTGTAGCTGTGAACATGACAGGATGTGTGATTACCTAGAAGAGCATCAGGACTGTTTGAGGCATATGATAGCTATGTGATTAACATGATGATTCAGCCTCTATGGAGAGAGACATATGACAAGCATGATCATTTCTGACGTGGAGCTAATCTGAAGTAAACATTGAATACTGCTTTCTATTCCTCCATCTTGTGACTGTGGAACTCCCTCTCTTGGATATCAGCATGTGAAGGACACTGTTCAGGAACTAGTTGATGCTCTGTATGTGATGACTACTTCCATTCTGGAGAGGATCACAGATACATGGATCCTGAGATTCAAGCTCAAGCCGGGGTCCAGTGAGATTTTTCAAACAATCCCAATTTGGGAAATGTTTGAGTTGCAGCAACATAAAAAGACAAGGAGAAATTGAAGAAATGAAATGAAAAGACTAGAAATAAACAATTAAAAATGTAAACGTCTCAAATAGTAATAGAATAGCATTAAAAAAGTAAAAAATATACATGTGGAAAATATAAATGTACAGTAACATATATAAGCAGGATATATACATTAATAGACATTTAACCTCTGTTCTTCCTCTCCCTTGATCATCCTTAGCAGCAGTGCCTTATCAAGTATTAAAGATTCAAAAGATTAAAAGGATTTATTGTGAAATGTACATAAAAAACCTTGATCTTTAATTTTTAAATTCGGTGTAGAAATGGCAATGAAAATCTTCTGACCTGAGCTGCTCCAAAAATACAAATAAATAGTGCAAAAAGTCTATATACGTGTAAATAGAATATGATTATGTACAAGAACAGAATATGATATTAAATAATGTACATTAAGACAAAAGGTCAAGGCGTGACGAGTGATATATTTTTTCTAACAATCTTCACCCACTCAAAGCTTACCAGAAGTCTGCGAGGTGAAGCAGAAAGCGTCAAACCGATCCTGATTCTTATCTTTCGCTCCATAACTGCGGATGCCGGGGAGCAGCTCTCCTCCGCATGCGGGTCGGGGCTGGATAATGGGGTAATGAACCGTGCCGTCCTGCAGCCAGCCGGCGTTACACCAGTCCAGACCCTCCGTCCACGCTGCAGGAGGACAAACACGCTGATTTACCTGCAAGTCCACATGTTACTGTGTGCAAATACAATGAAAAACCAGAGGTGACAGGGCTTTCGCTGTTTCAGCTCTCAAAGTCAAAGTAAACTTTATTGTCAATCTTTCAGTTTGTGTGTACTACATACAGAGACATCGAAATACAGTTTCCCACAATCCCGAATACAAAAACAAATATATATAAAAACATGTATAAAAATATGTATACCTACAATCAAAAGACACATTTATACATATGCCCACATTAATGCTGCGTTCACACCGGACGCGATACACATTTTGGTGGCGGCACGATTACATGTAAAGTCAATACAAAGACACGGACAGACGCAAATTCGCTTCGACGGTGCGCATGAAGCGGTTGATGCGATGCAAACCGCTCGAGTTACATTTGTTCAACTCAAGCGTGAAATTCGCTTGACGCGTTAGCACAGTAGCCAATCAGTGGTGGGGATCTCAGCCTGCCGTCACTGAAGTTGGATCAGAAAAGCAAAAATATCAGCTGTTAGCACTCAGAGCTCACAGCTCCTCAAATCTGTTCAGAAACTGGACAAAAGTTAAACAAGCTACAAACCACAGACCGGATACAAAATATTGGTGTACATTGTGTGCATTAATGTAATGCATAGAGTCTATGTCTTTTCAGTCCTGTTTACCTCTGTACAGCTGGTGGTATGAAGCTAAGATGCCGTCTTGCTCGGCACAAACCTCCTTCGCCTCGTGGAAAGTCAATCTGTAGCGGCCGTCTTCACTCTGGTACGGAAACACAACTCCTGCAGAAAGAAGCAGGGTGTTTTGACCAGAGATGGAAAAAGTACACACATCCTTTACTAAAGTAGAAGTAAAGATACTTGTGTTTAATAAAAGTAGAAGTACTGACTAAACTTCATTACTCAAGTAAAAGTAAAGAGGCTTTGAAATGTACTTCAGTAAAAAGTACCCATAACTAGCAGCTGTTTTAAAGAGCACCTGACCTCCCTTTATATTAATAGAACAATAATGTCATTGTTAGCTAATGAATGTTTCCATGGTGACCAACGGCAACATGACAACGTTTTCATTGGTCCCTCTTCTTTAGAGAAGACCAGGAAATGATGGATACACGGATCGTGTTCAAATCAATAGGCACGCAATGACTCTAAATAATAATGATCACGCCACCAAACACACATTCAGACTAAAGGAACCAGCCTGTTTGGAAAATGAGAGAAGTAGAAAGTACAGGTATTTGAGTTCAACATGTAAGAAGTACAAAGTAGGCTACAGGTATTTGTGTTCAAAATGTAAGAAGTAGAAAGTACAGGTATTTGTGTTCAACATGTCAGAAGTAGAAAGTACAGGTATTTGTGTTCAACATGTAAGAAGTACAAAGTAGGCTACAGGTATTTGTGTTCAAAATGTAAGAAGTAGAAAGTACAGGTATTTGTGTTCAAAATGTAAGAAGTAAAAAGTCGTCAGAAAAATAAGTGGTGGAGTAAAGTGCTGATACCAGAAAAATGTACCTACAGTAAGGAAGTAGGCCTATTCATACTCCAGTACTTCCCACCACTGGCTGCCAATGGTCTCCATACTGCTTTGATTACCTTCTATCCTCAGAGTAATGACCACGCTCTCGTCCTCGATGCCGTTCACCAGCTCGCAGCGGTACTTCCCCCCGTCGTCCAGCAGGAGGCGTCTGATCTGCAGCGAGGCGTCCATGCTGTGAGATCTCCGGAGAGACGCTCGCGCTCCAAGATGGCCGTACGGTTTAAAGGCTTGTGCGTTAGAGATCATGATGATGTTTTCCCGCCCCACGTTCTCCGGCTCCAGCTTGGTCCACTTCACTTTGTAATGTCTGGGTTTGGTTCTGATGATACACGGCAGGGTGGCGTTTTGTCCTCTTAGAGCGACGACCTCTGCGTAAACCGGAGGCTCCAAGAGGTACTTCAGCTTCGAGGTAACTGTGGAAGAACCGGAATCAATCAATCAATCAATCAATCAATCAATCAATCAATCAATCTTCGCTTCCTCAGTAGAGTAAAGAACATTGTGAAGGACAATTCACACCCTGCATGGGCACCATCTGTTTGACCTACATAGGCCTATGTCTTAAAGCAAAGACAAACAGACTTAAAGACAGTTTCTTCCCCAGAGCAATAATTACACTAAACTCTGGCTTGCACTGACACAATATATGTATATATACAGGACTGTCTCAGAAAATTAGAATATTGTGATAAAGTTCTTTATTTTCTGTAATGCAATTAAAAAAACAAAAATGTCATACANTGTATAAGCAGCACAGACATTGCCCTCTGCTGTTTTCAGACAGTATTAATACTAACGCTTCTTCCTCTCTTAGTTTAATCTGTGGGATCCACGGATAGAGAAACTCTCTCTGGAGGGAACCCAGGGATTTAGCCTTTGCAGACCATTTACATGCACTAAAGCCTATATAGCACACTACAAGAAAGAGAAAACCCCAACAAGCAGAATAAGGTCTCTTTAAACACCAGGGTCAACTATTTGTTTCATGTTGCCATCACTTTTTCTGGAAGGAGGAAGAAACATGCTTAGTATATTTAGCTAAATAAGAGTATTTCTGTGGATGAATATAAAAAGGCTAAGAAACATCTTGCTCTTATCGCTCCCCTAGTCGTTACTTTAATACATTTTATAAGGCACAATGTGTGATGTATTTACACACAACTCAGTATGAGCCAGGAGTCCCATGTGGATTTAAACACCACAGTTCATATCATGATACAAGCAGAGAGAAAAAAACATGCTCTTTGTACACTTCGTGCACAGACATGTTGGGGGGCGGCAGCTCCAGTGAGAAAAGGTTATTTCCCATAATCATTTATTAAAAAAAGCACAATTAAAACCCATATCTTCCATTTCAGCTCAATTAAAGCACATATGCAAAACGATTTTACACAAAGCATTCTAACTACAATATGTGATTAACTCTACTTATTGAAATGCAAAAGGCTTAATGTACTTTTTCTCAAGTCAGATGGAGTTCAACATGAAGAATAGGAAGTGTTTGGAGCCTTGACAGATTATGGTTTCCTTACCAAGACCGATTTCTTCTCTGCTCTGCAGCTGCAGCAGTTCTCAGTAACGTATTTCCGCCTGCAGGTGAACGCTCTCTGACACTTCAGATTTATGTGGTTAATTGATTAGTTCTCGGTGTGAGGTTTCACTCCTGCAGCAGAGAGAGGGCCTGGGAATCACATGATGTTGAGTCGGAATATTCCTGTTCATCCTGTTTAGCTTCTTAATTAATTCAGCTTGAAATGATAACCCTTAAAATAACATCTCCCTCGTTCCTCAACATAAGCCAGAGATTTCTCCATTGGATTTTTGATTATTGCAGAAAATAACCTCTGTGGCAAACCAACGTTTATGATACTCACACTTTTAGTTCAGCACGATAATCTCCAGATATTAACACCACTTTATGATTTCTGAAGTAAAAAGCTAAAGTGCTATAATGCTTTAAAGGAACTGCCGCACGGTCACATGACTTCACGTCACCACCGCTAAGCTAAAGGAGGCTAATGTTGGGCTATAAAGGAACTACAGCACGGTCACATGACTTCACGTCACCACCGCTAAGCTAAAGGTGGCTAATGTTGGGCTATAAAGGAACTACAGCACGGTCACATGACTTCACGTCACCACCGCTAAGCTAAAGGTGGCTAATGTTGGGCTATAAAGGAACTACAGCACGGTCACATGACTTCACGTCACCACCGCTAAGCTAAAGGAGGCTAATGTTGGGCCTGATGTTTAGTTGTCTCTTTTAGACACTTGTTAGCAACCGCCTTTATTTATGTGCTGTAGAACAATAATTTATTGAGCTTGTGTTAATCACAGACCTTATTTCATGCTTACTACCAAACACACATTCAACATTTTTTTGACTTCAACACGAGAGAACAGGAAGTGATATAATACTGACTAATCTCTGATTTTTAGGGGCTCATTCCTTCACCACTCTACAGAAATATAGCAGAGCGCTGAATGTCCAAACAACACTGACACTAACCCGTGTAATAAAAGTATTTATCTGACGTGCCCCTCCCCTCCCAGTGCAGCAGATGAGAGGCTGATAGGGAGCAGGTTTGATGCCGGATCAGCGCTCGCTGCACGGTGCGTGACTCTGTTGACGAAAGGCGAGACAAGTGGCGGGGTCATGGAGACAGCTTCACGGTTAAAAGTATGTTCCCTCTGACAACAATTGCACCGCTCTGAAAGGTTCCCCCCTAGCCCCGAGGACATTTTTAACATTTTTACAGAGGCCCCTTCTCCTGGAGAGTGACAGTTTTTGAGCGTATTGAAAGATTTGCCCCCTGAAAAATAAATATTCCTGACAGCTCAGAGAGGCTCACCTGTAACCCCCCTGCTTCTCATGCAGGTAAATGCGGGTTCCTTTCTTATCTCTGCACACACATGCTCACAGGGAGTGTAAATGGCTCTGGATTTAACCTTTGACCCTTTGTTATGCAGCAAACAATGTTTTGCATACCTCTCCTCGGTGTAGCTTAATTTCTATACAACAGTGCAGCAGATTCAGGTGTGAGATTTTAGTCTGTGCTCCTAGGAGGAAATAAAAGCAGCACTTCAGGAGAACTTGTTCCTTCGACTGACTTTTCTTTCATTGCTTTGTGTTTCTTTCCCCAGGTGCATTCAGGAGGACGGTCACGCTATGAATGCTGGGTAAGTAAACCTAGACATACCTCGTCTCACGGTGCTTCCTTGTCGTATTGCCAAATGAATTATTGTAAATGTTGACCCAAGGTGCATAAACACACACCTTCCACCTCCTTATTACTATGATTCCTCCTATAACGGTTAAAAAGAAAACCATTATGAATTGAAAGAATATTTTTTTTAGGAGACATGTTGACCTAGATGTAGTCTGATAAAACATGGCAAATTACACTATTATTCTCATTCTAATATTAATATATATAGTCAAGGTACAAGAAAAGTTTGTTGAAGCAGCAAGGCAGAAAGTAAAGCTAAAAAATAAATCCAATTAACAAAATAATCCTATGTTTTAAATTTGAAAAAAAACCTCCAGCAGTGTGTTGTATAGGTTTAGTGAATGCAAATGGTCTGCAAAGGGAGTTTTTCTCCCACACACTAACCTAAATTAAGTTATCATACGTATTTTATTAAATTAGCAACGTCTAGACAAAAACAGGAGAGAGTGTTTGACCTGTTGTCCCCGACATGTTGCTATCTACTGCTGAACCCGTCGAGTCTGAACTGTCGACGCCCCGTGATGCTCCCACAGGAAGATAGAGATCTGAGCAGAGACACACAGATAATCTACATTCCCAACCTGTCTCACTCTGTTCAGCCTGCAGCGCCTGTGTGTGTGTGTGTGTGTGTGTGTGTGTGTGTGTGTGTGTGTGTGTGTGTGTGTGTGTGTGTGTGTGTGTGTGGCCTAGCATTACTATACTTGTTGGGACCTACATCTGCTTACACAGTCACGTGTGGGGAATCATTAATTTTAGGGTGAAGACTTGGTTAGGGTTAGGCATGTGTTGGTTGTGGTTAAGGTTAGGATAAGTCTCCAGGAAATCTATGTAATTCAATGTAATGTCCCCTGAAGTGATGTATACATGGTGTGTGTGTGTGTGTGTGTGTGTGTGTGTGTGTGTGTGTGTGTGTGCTAAATGGATTCCCTCCATCTTAGCTGAGCTGGAAACACGAGGTTAATGAGCGAGCGACGTTCAGAGCACTTAAACAACATTCATCAGAGTGTAAAACAGAAATGCATCAACAACACATGCAAATACACTGTACAGATGTTTGGGTATTTTTTTCGGGACCCCGTTGCGGTTGGGACTGAACTGAATGAGGGCATAATTAACCCAGAAAACATGTGATGCAGTGTCTTCGGGCTGGACCATTAAACGGTGCATATGAAATGGAAGTAGTCACCATGAAATCACACATTCGTCTAAGACAAAACAGGAAAACACACAGACAAAGAATTGGAGCATTTTAGAGCTGTGAAGTTATGACAAGTGTTAAACCTGAAGTTAACCGCTCCCTCGCTGAATTGCAGTAAATAAGCTTAGTGTCAAAAAAACGTTTTTGATACTTCACAAGATAATTTCCACATTTTAACACCATTAATTTGTGAAGCATAAATGCATCAGAAATAACAAGCTAATTTAACAGCTGTTTTACGACACACTGAAGCATCCGAAACTAATGGGGTATTTACTGACACATTTAATCTTGTATAACGAAATGTTAAAACATCTTCAGCTTGTGTTAACCACAGACCTTATTTCAGGATTCTAGCCACTAACACGTTCAAAAATACATATACTTTGGGAACCAGAAGTGGTCAAATGTTAAGTATTTTGTGGGTTTTAGGACTCGTTACTGCAGCACTCTACTGGACATTTAATAATGAGGGGCAACTGTGGCGCAGGGGGTTGATGGTCGTCCTCAACGGAAGGTACCAAGCCCCTTCAGTCAACATGTTGATGTGTCCTTGGTTAAGATACTTAACCCCAAACTTCTCCCAATGGCATGGCAATAGTGTCATTCGTCTCCTGATCGCCTTCCTCTGTGTGAATGTTTGTGAATAGATGAAGCTGACTGGTGAATGTGAAGGAGCTTTGAGGAATGGCAAAGACTGGAAAAGTGGTAAATGATATAATGCATGTTTAAAGCCCTTCCACATTGGCTTCAATTTGAGACACGAAGGTTGCCGATCTAATCCAGGGACTAAGAACTGGGTATTTCTGCCTTAGCTGCTTCGATGATGAAGTTATGTTTTTCTAAATCTGTTAATGTAAAGCCTCTCAACTTGAAAATGAAATATGAACTCATTGTAGTATCCGTTTAACCTCACGTGTCATTATCAAAGGAAGTGGCAAACACTGTATTTTGTTCATTTAGATTGGAGAACATGGTTAATGCAGATTAGAAATATTCAATGGTAAGGGCAGGGGAATACATTAAAACACTGAATGTCCTGACAGATATAGAAGATGCCAGTTAACACACACAGTATGTATACACATGGGAGGCTGTGGCTCAGTGGATAGTGTGCTGGACTGGAATCAGAGGGTAGCAAGCTTTGGATAAAAGCGTCTAACAAGTGACATGTAGCAAGAGCTGCACAAAGCTAGGGCTCTACGGTTGCATCACTGTGTGTGTGTGTGTGTGTGTGTGTGTGTGTGTGTGTGTGTGTGTGTGTGTGTGTGTGTGTGTGTGTGTGTGTGTGTGTGTGTGTGTGTGTGTC
>NW_011362164.1:10328-10678 GCF_000735185.1 Notothenia coriiceps
GGATAAAAGCGTCTAACAAGTGACATGTAGCAAGAGCTGCACAAAGCTAGGGCTCTACGGTTGCATCACTGTGTGTGTGTCTCTGTCTGTCTGTCTGTCTGTCTGTCTGTCTGTCTGTCTGTCTGTCTGTCTGTCTGTGTGTGTGTCTGTGTGTGTGTGTGTGTGTGTGTGTGTGTGTGTGTGTGTGTGTGTGTGTGTGTGTGTGTGTGTGTGTGTGTGTGTGTGTGTGTGTGTGTGTGGCCTAGCATTACTATACTTGTGGGGACCTAAATCTGTTTACACAGTCACGTGTGGGGACTGGCTTCCCTTATGGGGACAAATTGGAGGTCCCCATAAGGGGAATCATTAAT
>NW_011362164.1:10723-15293 GCF_000735185.1 Notothenia coriiceps
GTACGAATTACTTCTCACTGCATACAACACCGTAACTTTTTTTGTAGATAGATCGAATAGTATAGTAGCAATCCAAATATTTATATTATAAAGTTTTTACTTCCCTCGTTTATAGCGCCCTGTTGGCCTCTAAGGCAAAGTTAAAAAAGTGAAAGCTTTGGAAACTATTTTTTTTTAAGGGAAAGGTTAAATCAAAAAATGTTTACGTTAGGACCAAGTGTTGACAAAGGGCGGCAAAATAACGTAACTGGCGTTTATGACACTTACAACTTTAGTGTATGTTTTTAAGACTAAATGTCCTACTATGCAGTTCTTATGTTTTTGGTATACCGTATCATGTGTGAAATACCTCGACAGCTTCCTAAAGCATGTTATCTTTGTGACCTCACAGGCAGGTTTCATCTTGTCTTTATCTCCTCTCATCTGGTGCCAGGCCTCTTGTAGCCTCCATGGTGTTACTACAGTTACCCCCCCCACACAGACACACACACACACACACACACACACACACACACACACACACACTCCCTCTCTGATGGGGAGATTGTCTTATCGCAGGGCCCAGGAGCCAGCCTGCTTCACTGATGGAGAGACAAGAAACATCAACTTCAAGAGCAAATAAAACATCTATGGCACGCACAGTTGAACTGCTGGAGTCTCACGGTGAGAGTCAGGTGACACCACTTTTTTTGACATGACTTTTTTCCCAGTCTTGTTTTCCCGATAGCTCTCACAATGTGTCTTATTAATTTCGAGTTCATCTCAAAGAGGCCCTGTTTACGTTTTTGGGGTTTTCCTTTCCTGTAGTGTGTTCTATAGGTTTTAGTGCATGTAAATGGTAAAATAGGCTTAAATATTTTCTCTCCCCGCCCGCCTGAAACGCCTCCATTGGACTCCTTTGTTTACTTCTAGAACATAGTGACATCAATATGTAACACTCACGCTTCTATTGGCTAGCGCTCCAACACATTGTGCGTGATAGGCTGAAGGGGCGGGACGTCTCTAAGCGGTCGACCAATCACAACAGAGCCTGCCAGCTAACCAATCAGAGCAGACTGGGCTCTTTGAAGAGCTTTTTTGAACATTAGAGCATGGACACATGTCTCAGTAGAGACAAAAATACTGAAATAAACCTGAAAATGAGCGTAGAACCTCTCTTTAATTGTGCTCTCCTGAGAATATCTTGTTTGGCATTCATGTAAACTGATAATAATACAAAGAATGAAATAAATATTAATAATTAAAGTAGTAATTGTTTTTATAGGGTACTTTTCAAGGAACCCAAATCATAAAAAACACACAGAAGGTGAGTTATGATTTGTAATATAACTTCTGGTTGCAAAAAGAATTTAGATTGTATAAAAGCCTATGAAAATAATACAACAATGTACCTAAAATAAAATAAAAAGACATAGAGTAGTGCAATAAAACAATATCAAGTACGTAAGTAGAAGGGATAAACAAAAACATGGACATAACATTAGGGTTAGGGTTAGGGTTAGCATCTCAAAAACTACCTAATGGATTACTATATAATTTGGTAAACAACACAATGCCAGCCTCAGGATGAATTCTAGTAGTTTTGCATATCCTTAACTTTTGCTTTAGCGTCACCATAAGGTCACACTTTTAATTGTTCCAATACGCATTAGCATACCTAGCTATGTTTGAAAATGGTGCACAAATCAATGATTACAGATGTATTTGTGCACCATAAAACAGCTTAAAATGTCTCAAAATCACACAAAGCAAAGCTGAAGTAATCCACATATCTCGGTCAAACATTAAAACAAATCTGTATCAAATGTAATCCGCTCAGTTGGATTAAAGTGTGCATGTCTAACAACTTCCACTGTTTATTTCCACTGGATTAAGCAGCTGACTGACAATACTATCTAAACAGCGCTCAATATCACAGCCGTAGTGAAGCGAGTTGGGAAACAGGCAGAAATATAATGACTGGTGAGAATTCGGTATTCTGCTTTCCATTTACGTTTGATTGAGCTTATTTTTGTTTAAAAGAAACCCCAACAAAACAACAAAATCTGAGTAATTTGTTACCAGCTTTTATGTTCAAGGTTAAAGGAGCAGAGCTCTTTACAACATTTGTTGAAAGAGATTTGAATCGACAGAACACGAGCCTGGTGGAACTGACTAACAATTACCACAGAAGTGCCACACATGACATTTTAAAAATTGTAAACATTTGAGGAATTGCTAATTATTATCTCCAATCTGACGTGAATGTCATAAGGACAGGGACGCTTTGTATTTCTACTAGCATGTGACATCCGCAAGATTTCCGCCACTGTTGAGTAAAACCCTGGAATGACATCAATTTAAAACATCTCTATAACATTAAACTGAAGAGAAAATACCGTCACAAAAATGCATCTTGCAGTCGTCTCATTTTCCCACTTGTTAGCAACCGCCATTTTAAAATTCACCAGTGGGGTATTAACTAACGTATTTTATGTCGTAGAACAAAGCGTTAAAATCTCTTCAAATTGTAATAACCATAGACTTTATTTCAGGCAACCAAAAACCTATTCAAATGCCCTTAGGATGCGATGAAATGCTAACTAATTTCTGGGTTTTGGACTCATTCCTACACCATCCTTTTTGAAGCCAGCCTCAAGTGGCCATTTGATGAACTGCAGTTTTCTAGCACTTTCACAAAGCCACTCAGCGTTTCTGCTTAGTCCAGATTAAAAATCAGAGGTCAGAACCGGGTTTTGGCACAGGTCGGTCGCCTAGGGTCCAGATCTGGGGGGCCGCTGCGTTGGTCTCTGGGAGGGGAAAAAACATTTTTGACTGTGTGCGCTCATCCTAACTTTCGGCCTTCATGTAACAACATTGATGATTAAGTAGAGGTAACACCCTTTTCACCCCGGTTACACTTTTCATTTGCCCTGTACAATGGGCGCTGTAAATGATGAAAGTGGGGGATATTGGCTTATCAGGCGCCCGCAACTTGAACATTAAAGCATGGACACATGTCACAGTAGAGACAAAAATACAAAAATAAACCTGAAAATGAGCGTAGGACCTCTCTTTAATTTGGCTCCCCTGAGAATATCTTGTTTGGCATTCATTTATACTGATAATAATACAAATAATGAAATACATAATAATAAGTAGTGGTAATTGTATTTATAGGGTACTTTTAAAGGAACCCAAATCATTAATACAATTAATTAATAACAATTAACAATTAATACAAACATTAACATTCACAAACATTAACAATTAATACACTTAAAATGTATACAACACACAGAAGGTGAGTTATGATTTGTAATTTAACTCAAAAGTTTGGGCCACTTCTAGTTCCAAAAACTATGGAACAAATATACGTAAAATATAACTTCTGGTTGCAAAAAGAAGTCAGATTGTATAAAAGCCTATGAAAATAATACAACAATGTACCTAAAATAAAATAAAAAGACATAGAGTAGTGCAATAAAACAATATCAAGTACGTAAGTAGAAGGAATAAACAAAAACATGGACATATAAGATTAACATTAGGGTTAGGGTTAGGGATAGCATCTCAAAAACCATAACATTGTTATGGCAGCTCACAGCCAAAGTGCGAGCGAGAGAGAGAGGGCGCACCGGTACCGACTATTGTTGTTGTTAGCATCTGGTGCTAGCTGCGCTAACGGATATAAGAAGATGTTTCTACAAGAAGGAAGAGCTCTCTCCTGTCAGACTGAGAGGCTGATAACTACAGCTCAGTGAGGTAAAGGACTCTGAGGGTTTAGATAGTTCACTTTAGTCTAAGTTATCTCAGTGGGTCTCAAACGTTTTGATCACAATTTATGTAAACAAATACTTCAAAGGCACTCCTTTATAATTATTAGAATAAATAAAAACAAGTTTGAAATAATTCCAATGTAGGACAGTAAACAAAAAATATCGCCAGCTAAAATCTCAATTGTTCAGAACCGGCCCCGTCAGAGGTCATTGTGTTAATCTGTTGTCCATTAGCTCTTCCTGCAAGAATACGAGGTCGCTTGAATATACGCCTGTGGACGTTCACCTGACCAAAGTGTCTCAGCGTGTGAACCTCAGGTTGTTGATTTAAGTGAAACCTGTAACTGTCTCTGCAGAGACGAAGCGATGAGGAGAAAAGACAGGATGAGACTTGTAGGCATTTACGAAGAGGGAGAACAGTTCTTACGGACTGTAAAATGACTTTACGTGACATAAACTAATGGGTTTCTTCCAAAAACAAGTCGACACTTGCACTAATCTGTCAAATTGAAAACTTGTTGTACTGATTAATGAGTTACAAATAGGCTGTAACTGAACAAATAGGTTCCCATACAATTCAATTACAATCAATTAGGATCTGTTTGATTTTAAAACTTTAACGACATGTTTAGAACTGCAATCCATAAATAAATAATTCCCCTTTAAACGTAATTGATAGTTTATTTAAATTGTGTTGAAAGGTGAAGGACCTAATACAAATACAAAAAAACAATATTATTTGTACTATTACTACTAATACTATTATTAGGTACACATATTTAAAATGTTTAAAACAAATAATGCGTTATATT
>NW_011362165.1:0-1347 GCF_000735185.1 Notothenia coriiceps
TCAGTGTGTGTCTGTGTCTCTGTGTGTGTGTGTCTGTGTGTGTGTGTGTGTGTGATTACCGTGTGTGTGTGTGTGTGTGTGTGTGTGTGTGTGTGTGTGTGTGTGTGTGTGTGTGTGTGTGTGCGTGTGTGTTGCAGTCGAGGTAATTTGCAGTTCTGCTCCTCCTCTCAATGACGAGTTGAACGAACACACAGAAAGAATGAAAGTATTGAGGCTGCAATGATTGCGATGAGAGGGAGTGGAAATGATTTGCTCGGTGCCCTCTCTCTCCCTCTTTCTCTCTTTTACCTCCCTTTCTCTCACCCATCGTTTGCTTTGTGTCGTCAGGCAGGATGAGATGAACTGGGAGTTAAATACACCCCCCACACACACACACACCACCACACCTCCCATCACCCACCTCCTCCTCCCCAAATCTATTATGCAAACAGAAGTGGTTAATTGTCCACATATTTGCATGCAGCGGGTAAATGAATTATACAAGGGCTCCGTCGCTTAGCAACTGCCCGGGTGAGATAAAGGGGGAGAGGTTTGTGATTGGAAGATCTGGGGGATGACATCAAGGTGCCATGGAGGAGCTCAGAAGACAAAAGGTGTAGAAGAAGAAGGGTCAAAGGGCCGGACCGTGCCGTACCTCTTTTTACCGTTATTACAGTCAATGCAATTATCTCTGATTTTCATCAAATGTAGAACAAAACCGTAATTGGATTTATTGCCGAACTGATTAGAATTTGATCGTGAAGAAGTAGAAGAACAACAACAACAACAACAATAACAACAACAAGTAGAAGAAGAAGAAGAATAGAAGTAGAAGAAGTAGATAGAAAAACTAAGTAAAAAACGAATTCATAAAAACAACCACCTTTTCATGAATAAATAAATATTATTTAAACATTCTAACCATTAAAAAAACATCCACAAAGCTTCCACATATACACACAAACCACGCACACTCTAAAAAACTAGAAGAAGTAGAACAACGAGAAATAGAAGAAGTAGAAGAAGAAGTAGAACAACAACAACAACAACAAGTAGAAGAAGAACAACAACAACAATCACTCTCAGTTTTTAGGAAATGCCTCAAGATCCACCTGTTCCACATTTTACTGACCGTCCTTTACTTTATTTATTTTTTTAACCTTTTATGCTCTTAACCTTTATTTACATTTTTTATATTGCCATATTTGATCCAATATGCTCCTTTAGATATCTTTTTACTTATTTTTCCTTTAAATTGTGATATATAAATCAAATGTATTATTATTATTATTATTATTAACAAGAAGCGATCCCACCCTAGCTGTTGCTTAAAGGTAGGGAGGGTAAGAATGGAGAAACCAGAAAACA
>NW_011362166.1:0-5519 GCF_000735185.1 Notothenia coriiceps
CTACTGTTAGACACTGCGCCCTGCCCTCTCTGTTGCCAGATTTGAGAGAAATAAGCAACCAGGTCTATGAAAACAAGCCCCAAAGAAGCAACACATACATGATGTTCTGTAATTTGAAACCAAAACTAAGGCCTCAGGATGACTTTAAGACTTGAACATGGTCATTTTTGTTTTGTAACATTGAATACAAAATTTAAAAAAAAGTATTTATAAAAAAGAAAAAATTTAAAAGAAAAAATCCCGATCCCCGATTTTTTTCCTCCCGATTCCGATCTTTTGAAAATCACGTGATCGGCTCCGATCCCCGATCACGTGATCGGATCGGGACATCTCTAGTAATATATTTACATAGTTTCTGAAGCTGTAGCGTGTTTCTCCCCAAGGAAATTCTCTCGTGTGTTTGCACCTGTTGGCCTCCGTACTAAACCTGGTATGATTTATAACCTAAAAGCTGTACACTGTTGTCCTTCTGCCCAGTATGCATAGAAAGTGTTTGTACAGTATTTTGTTCATTTCCAAATCTTATTTTATTTTATTGCCCCGGATTTCTAAAAGCTGCAACCTGCCTAAACGAATAACTCATGAAGTGTCAAGCCCAAATGTGTGATGACTCTCTTTAGGGCTTTGTCAGTAAGATAACATCAGTTTCTGTAGTCTGTTGATGCTTCATGCAGATGTGCTCGAGGTGATGTGTTCATAGCACATGAGTATAAGAGCAGTCCATTGTCTAACTGCTTCCTTTCTGACGGGAAATGCGTTCCCTGTGGAGGACGACTGTTCTGCTGAGGAGCCTGCGTATACATGCACACACTAAAAAAACATATGGACCTATTGTTGATAATCACAAGATACAGACTCTATCATTATGTGGACAGTCTGATTTAGGTCACAACCACAGCTCAGCAAATCCAATTCATCTGCTACTGAAGCACCTCCCACCATGTGGCCTTGAGCCTGTGTGAGCAGCATAAAGCCATCACTGATAACACAATGAATGTTTATGAATACAATGTCTCCTGTGTATAGGACTCTTCTATATCATAGGACACAAAGAAATAGTTTACGATAAATTAATTCATTTGTATATGCCCCATGAAAACAGACAACCATTTTCTGCCCCATCAACAAAAACATATTGCACTTCCAATCTGGTTTGGGGAGTATTTCATGTGGTGGTCGACAGGTGCAAATACGTTGCAACGACTCAAAACACTTCCATTAGGAGAAAGGCAGTGCAGTTTCAAAAACGAGACAAATAAAATATCAACAACTAAAAGCAATGCAGCAACATCAAAACATATGCTGGAAGAAGGTAAAAACTCTACGGAAATGTACCTAAATTGTACGTTTTATTGGCTCATTTTAAGGTGATCACATTATTCCTTCTATTATTATGGAACTAACTGCCAACAGTCACAACTGCAGCGCGTTCATCTTAATGGAAGTGTTTTGGGCTGTGGTAGCACGTTTGCACCTGTTCGCCACCATGTGATGCCCCTGTGTGCTTACTTGTCAACCCTCCCGATTTTCGCGGGAGACTCCCGATTTCATTGCCCTCTCCCGGTTTCCTCCCGGGGTCATATTTCTCCCGCATTTCTCCCGATTTCTGACAAAATCAGATTTACACACGACTGTTTCCACTCGGACTTTAATACAGCTACACCATTGTTTGGTTTCCATGGTAACACGTCTCTTTAGTTGCGGGCGCGCGCAACTCAAAGTCTGAGAGGGTGAGGCAGATATTCACAGAAAACAGAACTAGAATCGACAACTACTCCACTCTCTGCTCACTCCTTTCCTGTAAAATACAGGTCCAGCCGACACATATGCTCCATCAAGGCAGTGCACTTACAACTACAATAAGCATGTTAATGTTAATCTAACAGCTCCGGCGATCCACTAGCCACCCCACCCATTTTGCATTTTGAAATGCTCCCGATTTCTGAGGTCTAAAGGTTGGCAAGTATGCCTGTGTGTGACATCATCGAGCCTCTCATCTCACTTGGTGTGTTACTACTGAAGCTCCTGCAGTGGCTCTAGTCTTCATCTCTCTCAGTGCCTTTACAGACAGACGTTGGTTTGGTTTTGTTGGTTTACCCTTTTGCTTTGTTTGCACTTATCAACATTGACACCCACACACACACACTTCACTCGTGCTCATCACACACCTCTGAGTCTAGTGATCATCACATCCAATCTGCATGTTTAATTTGGTATCATTTGCTTAATAAAATATTGTTTAAACACATCATGTGGTCTCTCTTTTTGTCGTGAGCCAGGTCATGACACAACGTAATGTACAAATCTAGGTATCGATTTAAAAACAAGTAATGTAATCTGATTACTTTCCCTTATTTATGGCTAACCTCAATATCAAATGCAAATTAATACAAGAAAAAGGAATTGCAACTGTTTATTTATTTTCAGTTTTATTTGTAAATGCATCTTCAATACAACAAAGACAAAAATATATAATATATCCATATGTACTGAAACGTTTAGTTATGTACACGTTTAGGGTTCACAATAGAAATCTTCACAATCACTGATTTGTGTTTTTAAGATATGGTTTTCTCTGTGTTTCTCTGGATCTGCATATTTACATACATTCATAGGATGCGATAAAACACCTGTGTTCCCACAAGCGTTAAAAATTCAGAAATTGAATGAAGGAATGATGCACAATGTTGTGTAACCCCTGCTTGTTTACATACATGAATCACAAATGGACGGCATCTTCAAACCCCGACATATTCACTGTGGGGTGCTACACAATGTTTGAGAACAATTACAAAGTATGGCCTCAAAAGAGATGTTCCCAGAAGCCCTTTGCCCTGGTAGTTAATCTGTGTCACTTTACAAGGCTGTCAGGGTGTCTCCGGTAGCAGATAAAAGAAGGATTGAGGCAGATCTTGTGTCAAGTCATCAGCAATATAATAATAATCATAATCATAGCAGACTGAGACATTCAGGGACAATATAAGGACAACTTCTGAACAGTCACTTAACACCAATTTAGATTCTGACTTCCCAAACCATTCAGATCGTCAGTAAGGATTTTGTGGTACAGTAAGGCCAGAAAAGTGATATACAAATAGTAGACCAGTAGCAAATATGGATGTATATAGAGAACTGGATACAGCGTTGGAGGCGGGAGTCTCGTTAAATCTTTTGAGAGTTGCTAAGTTGCGAATATAGCCAAAAATGGGGAATCTATAGGTTCAGTTTTTTCAGTGGGGGCACTTGAGTTTGCATTAAGCCCCGCCTCCCATATATAAGCCCCACCTCTCATGTTATAACCCCGCCTCCTGATCTTAAGCCCCGCCTCCATCTCCCACTGTTGGCTCAGTCCAATGAATGGAGACCCTAATAATTTAAATAAGTGCTATAAAAGTGTTCATGCTGGGGGTTTCTAAGTCAATAAGAAACAAGTAGTTTGAGCCCAATGGCATCCCGAACTAGAACTGAAGTTGTAGTACCATCGTTTGGCCACTACACAAATCCGCTTCAATGGCCGATGCTCTTCCTGGGGTCTTGGTAGCGAGTAGATTCACATGATTTAGCGTTTATAAAACAACAAACAAAGATCCTTTAACACTGATCACACGGCGGATTTAACACTTTTCAGGTGTAGATGTCTTGTGAGGCTTCTTGATTCTGCTCCTCATGTCCCAGCAGGTTTACAAAGCTGCTGTGAGATGTGAATAAAAAACTGCCGTCAACGATTTGTGGAACAAGGCAGCAAAAACCCCACGGAGAGCGAAGAGTAATGTGGAACGTCCTCTGACTTCCTAAACTTTGCATAAGACGAGGAATGTCCACGACACTGGCAGCTTTCAGGGCGATTAACGGCAGTCGTTTTGATCCAGGTAAAAAGGGGACATGCAAGACTATAACTGATCCAGACTGACTGTACATAAGCTTATCTAACCTTCTGCGATAAGGAGAGAGGAGGAAAACATACGCTGAAAGGATGTGTCAGTCTTTGTACAATAAATTAGGACAGGGGTGTCCAAACTTTTTTTGAATTGACCATTTTGAATCGGCCCTCACGCTTGTCTTATATTGTACTTCTTAAATATATATGTTCAAATATTACACAGTATTCGTGAGTTAATAAGCCCAACTTTCAAATCAATTCAGTCCATTCAAGTTGAAAACATGTTCTAACAAATCTAAGTTGATAAGAAAAAAGCCCAATAACAAATTGACATAACAAGCGTGAAATACACCCTTCATATTTCCTCTTATAGAAACTGAAGCTTCTGTTTTAAGGAATGAGCTGCTGGCAAAATAACTGAAACCCTCTGGAGAGCTGAGATGTAGGCTGTTTGTTTCTTAAAGCATTTCAAGTGTCAAGCTTCATGTACCTACATTTGATTGATTTTTCCAACTTATAACAGAACTTATGAGGCAGTATACCTCTAGTGAGCAGCCGAGACCTTCGTATATTTTTATGTATGTGGCCCTCGGGGAAATAAGTTTGGACACCCCTGAATTAGGACAATCACAGAGCGATGAAACGGAAAGACAGGGCATGCTTCCACTCACACAACCCTCACTTATAAGAGATGAACATTCCCACTGTGCTCCTGTTTCTGTTAGAGAGATTTCAGCTTCAGATTACTGAGCGAACTGTCCGGCTGTTTCGTGGAAAGCGGTGGACTTTGATGTGTTTTGAGAGATGGTCACTGCGAGCGAATCTCTTCTCACAAACCGTACACTGGTAGGGCTTCACACCTGAGTGGGAACGCCGGTGTCTGGACAGCTCGTCTGACCGGGAGAACCTGGAGAAAAAGAAGCAATGTTTTATAATCGGCAAAAACAAAGAGATGGCAAAAGTACACACATCCTTTACTCAAGTAGAAGTACAGATACTCATGTTTAAAAATATTCTGGTGAAAGTAGAAGCACTGACTAAACTTCTTTACTCAAGTCAAAGTAAAGAGGCTTTGAAATGTACTTAAGTAAAAAGTACCCATAACTAGCAGCTGTTTTAAAGAGTACCTGACCTCCCTTTATATTAATAGAACAATAATGTCATTGTTAGCTAATGAATGTTTCCATGCTGAACAACGGCAACATGACAACGTTTCCATTGGTCCCTCTTCTTTAGAGAAGACCAGGAAATGATGGATACACGGATCGTGTTCAAATCAATAGGCACGCAATGACTCTAAATAATAATGATCACGCCACCAAACACACATTCAGACTAAAGAAACCAGACTGTTTGGAAAATGTGAGAAGTAGAAAGTACAGGTATTTGTGTTCAACATGTAAGAAGTAGAAAGTACAGGTATTTGTGTTCAACATGTAAGAAGTAGAAAGTACAGGTATTTGAGTTCAACATGTAAGAAGTAGAAAGTACAGGTATTTGAGTTCAACATGTAAGAAGTAGAAAGTACAGGTATTTGGTTCAACATGTAAGAAGTAGAAAGTACAGGTATTTGAGTTCAAATATGTGAGAAGTAGAAAGTACAGGTATTTGAGTTCAACATGTAAGAAGTAGAAAGTAC
>NW_011362166.1:5543-13132 GCF_000735185.1 Notothenia coriiceps
GACTGATGTTTAGATAGTTAACTTTAGTCTAAGTTATCTCAGTGGGTCTCAAACGTTTTGGTCACCATTAATGTAAACAATTATTTCCGAGTCACACGTTTATATGATCATTATAGTTATACAAAAATAAGAGAATAAATGAAAAACAGGTATGAAATACTATATGACATTAAAAAAAGAATAAAGTTTAAAAGGGTGATTTGTAAAATATCGATAAAGAAATAGTAAATCTGTTTACAGTTCTGTTTCATATGGGTGTTGAGAGAGGTATCCATAGGTCTCTTCATTTTGCTCTCAAAGTGCACCAGATTGATGCTTTTAACTTCAATATTTAAAAACAAATCTTCCCGGACGAGCTTGCCCCCGGATCCCCCGATGTTAGGTCCACACACCACCTATAAAAATAGCACTTTACCCCTGCTTACACCTATATGCCGTGAGCTGATTATCGAGCCTTCATTGTAACAGGCGTGGGTACACTGTGTATTTGCGTGGGGAGTGTTGCAGTAGAAAATTCCACTGTAGCGACCGGTACCTTAATGGGAAACCCTACATGTTTGAGCACCCTCTATGAAACGTCAAGCTACCCCACAGCACCCCCAAAAGAAATCTCTGGCGCCGCCACTGAGCCTGCAGCCCCATTTTGAAGAAATGTGCTGTGCAACACAGGCTCATTGCAGCCACTAATGATGTGATAAGAAGACAGACTTTTTTGCCAAATATCAGCATTTTCTTTCTTTTCATTTTTTTTGCAAAGATTGCAAAGTATTATAACTTATTGTTCTAGCAAAGGGATTGCACAATTTTATTATGTATTTTTTTTTGAGCAAACAGACTTATGGAGCATTGTTTTATTATCACTGTTCTGGCAAAGTGATTTTTTAAATTTTTTTAAAGGAATGCTCACGTTCATATTGATGTATTTTAATAAATGTTAACTTGGCCCATTACGTGACTAGTTGTGTTGGGGGGGCCGACTTTTTTTTTTTCCCAAAAAGTTGGAGAACCACTGGTCTAGTGACAACATTTGCTACTACGACTGTTATATTCAATTGGAGTAAGCTGTGACAGTAAAAAAAACTAGACTTCAGGTATCCTTCATGTTATAATTTAATTCAATCTGTGTTTAAATGTTGTGCCAGTCAAAAGAAAAAAACGATTTTTTTGGAGTTGTCTTCACAGACGAGGTCAGAATCATAGGACATACAATGACAGTCTTAAGACAGTTCTGTATGAGGCTACCGCCCTCTAGTGTCTTACTGAAAGGATCGCAGGAGGGCACTAAAGATAAGCAGCCAGCTCCAATCACTTTGCAAGGCGGGAGACCACCTGAAAGGCGATGGTCATGTGACCGACTGCTTTTAGTAGTATTTCACTAAACCCTGTACTGTTTAATTTCAAAACTATGTTAAAGACACAGCTCATGGCAGTGGTGGGAAGGGAACTAGTAATAATATATTACGTAGGCCCTACAGCTTAGAGGGAAAACTTTGAGGTTACTTTTAGTAAGCCTATGTAGTGTATGCTACTTTAAACGTCCACTTTATTCAAGAGACAAATATTTACTCCATGACATTCATATGACAGCAAATTTTGTAGACTAAAATGTTACATAACAACATCATACATAAGATACATTACGACTTTTAAGTACATCTATGCTATGTAGGCCGTTGTCACAAAAGTATAATTCTCCCTTGTGGCATAATAATATCCAAACAGCATGACATAATGTAACTCTTAAGAAATGTTCCTTCATTTCAATTTGGAATTACTTAGTATAGGCCTATCTCTAGTTTTTTTCTGTATTCTGAATGCCAGAGATTTACTTGAGTGTATATTTACTTTCATATTTGCCGTCAGAGGACGTCCTTTACCGTTGGCCATGTACGACAACGCACGTGTGTGCATAATATTGTTTTGCATTGTAAAAGTAGCCTAGTATTCACAGTGCAGTGTCTAACCGTGGCCAACTGGAAGTACTACTAACCGGTTAGATCGAGGTTAGCTCCGGTGCTACTTCGGCTACTTCCGTGGACTGGTGTTGCCATTCCTAGCGACCCCCCTAGTGCAGTTTAACATTTTGGCTGCTACGATTGGTCAGCAATCTGAGAGTCTCCTATCCAATTGGTGGAAAGACACAGGGAGGGACGGTTGTTCTTGGCCGATCTTCCGGCTTACATGTTGGAAAAAAGAAAAGACGAATGGAAAAAATTGTAATCCACAAATCGACCATTGCCTAGTACTTCCACGATACGGTAACATCTGCACACACGAAGATACATGCTCGTTTGCTTAGCCATATGAACAATACGCCGTTTGAACAACTTCAGGCATTTAACATGAAAAGCAGCCGACAGCAGGATGAGCGATTCTAACGTTAGCCTGCTGCTAGCTAACATAGCTGGCTAACAAGGTAGCTTTTTAGTTTTAAGGTTACCGGGGCAAAACCAGAGCCCATAGTGTGGGCTATGTGACCGAGCAGGTATCGCGTTTGATTATTTTGAAACAGGCAGTCGAAAAGTCGTTTTTTAAAGTGCCCATAAAGATGGTATTTGATAAGCTTCGAAACAGTTGTTGTCGAGCAATTCTGTCATGTTATTAACCATATAACGGTAAACAAAAGGTCTAAAACAATGTATTGTTTTTTATAGTAATTTGTATTCATAACGGTATCCGTTTTATTCACACCTTTTGGTAAACTGGCTGGTTGCTTGGTACTACTAGCAGCGCTCCATTAGTCTGTTTATGTCCCCGCGCCGCCCCTAAAGGGTTAACACTGATATGCTCTTATTGTTGTAGCCGTCGTGCATGTTTCATAAAGGGAAGGCAATTGTTCTGACTTTAAACCTTAATTATATATTAGATATGACTGCTGCTGCAGTTAATTAATCTCCAATCTTAACATTATTTTTAGGTTATAGTTAAAATGAGCTCCCAGCAATTCCCCCGACACGGGCTGCCTGCTTCCGGCGGGGGAGCCCCTCAGATCCCCGCGGCTGGAAACCTGGTGTCCATCAATCAGCAGTCAAATGCAGCAGGTAACTGATCCTCACAGCAATGACTCACTAGTTGCTTAATTTCTGGCAAGGGAGATGCCTATTTAATCTAACATGTTTTCTTAGCAGGTCCAGATGCTGACAGCAGTTGGGATGCTGATAGACAGCAGGATCATCCACCTGCTGGGGGCGGGGGGGCCTTGGCGTCCAGAGATGAGAAGCAGGAGACCATGGTGGTCAGACCCTACCCACAAGTACAGACACACGGCCAGCCACAAGCTGCCCCCCAAACTATGTCCATCCAGCCTGGCACTCCTGTGACTGTGCCTGCCCCCCCTGTGCACCTCCCTCAGGGCCAGCCTGCAATCCTCACAGAGGGGCAGATGAAGGTGATGTTTACATCTGTAACTGTTCAAAGCTGTAGTATACATGTGAATCGGAAAGTATGTACCACCCTTATTGGGAGATGAAAATATAAAAAATAACCAGATTCGTAGGATTGTTTTTCTTTTATAAACCTACTACTCTATTTTTACTAAATCCGAACGAAGGTCTCAAATTGAGGAACTTTGCAAGCTTATTTTTTAGCTTAATATCACCAATTAATTTAAAAAGGGGCCATGTGCAAACTCTAGCCTTTAAACAATGTTTTAAATAAAAATGTAACATTGTTCTCCTTCAAGATGTTGTTTGATATTCCTTTTATTGATTTCACTCAACATGTTCTAATAATGTTCTTAACACCCTTCAGTGTTACAATAAACCGATTATTTTTTGTGTCTTTAGGCTGTCCTGAAATCACCAATGCCAAGTCGTCTTATTGCCCCAGCACCAGCTTCAAACCAGGGTCATATCCCCATCCCCCCCAAAGTGCCTGGTCATTTAACTGTCACCATGGAAAGCGGTATGCCTCCAACCCAATCTATTCCTGTGGCAACTATCAGCGGTCAGCAGGTGAGTTCACTGTCTTCAGGCTGTGGTGTCTTCATTGTCTCTTTCTTGCTGATGACTAAAGCTGTATGCTTCTTTTATTGTGTTTTAGGGTCACCCTAGCAACTTACACCACCTGATGCCAGCAAGCATTCAAATCATACGGGGCAGTGCCCCTGCTCTGCAGGTCGGGACCCCTTCAGTCCCCCCCCAGACGTTCACATCCCATTTACCCCGAGGTATGCATCATTTAATAAAAACGGAATGCCAGGCCTGTTTGTTTATTATACATTTTACATCTTTCTTCATGTCGGTTAAGTTGTAAAAGGTTATGTTAGCATTACGTTTCTTCAAAGATGTACATTCCCAGCTTTAAGGGTATATTTGTGGTAAATCAAATCACAAATGACCTGGCACCTTTTATTCAAGAGGTGAAAAAACTTTCAAATAATAAAACAGAACGGCAGATTGAAAAAAATCTTTCCTCATATATTTTTTTATTGCACAGCTCATTGTTACTAAGCATAACAATTCCCTCAACAAATCAACTCACAGCCATCAACCTCACTTTCTTTACTATGTAGATATACACATCATTAAAATAAATATGTGACATGTTGCCCTATATTGCCAATAGAGTAAAAGGTGGTGGGATGGTGTTCTGATGGAAGTATCCCTTTTCATTTTGTTATACGGTGTTACAATACCTCAAAAATCCCAAAACATACTACGATATAAATTCTTATATATATAGTCTTATTTTGCACCCCTTACATTAAATACATTAGTTGTCCTTTAACTGTTTGTTTCTAGCACTGCATATCCCTTCAATAGTCTCCCTCCTCCCTGTAGGGGCTGCTGCAGCAGCTGTTATGTCCAGTTCCAAAACGGTCCTGCGGCCGGCCACAGGAGCCAGCGCGGGCCCCGGGCCCACAGTGCAACACATCATACACCAGACTATTCAGGTACCTGGATATACTTGAATCTGAACATGTTTGGATTTTATGTTGAAATCCTTTTAGTACATTTTGTCTAATCATATACTTTTCCCACAGTCCCGCCCTGCTGTAACCACATCTACAGCTGTGCTTCCAACTGTGGTGGCCCCCATTTCAGTTACCAGAACCCAGTCACCGGTCATCAGCCCGACAGTCACACACTCCGCAGAGGTGGCCCATGGGTAAGTAGCAGTCCAACAATGTATTGGGGAGGACCTGAGTACAAGTGATGGCGAGATGAAGCCTTATGAAGCTTTGAAGCTTTCCAACCATATGGTTCGCAAAAGGGCTCATCTCATGAGGCTTTATTTGAACACCAACGTTGGTCAAAGAGTGTAAAACAGGCAGATATGACATCTCAACAGTGTGGTCTTTCTTGAACTGTTATCCCAATGAGTAAAGCCTTAGAATAACTCTAAACAATGAACATGGAATCATATTTTCATGTAATCAATTTGTATCAGTATTGTATATATTCCTGTTGAGTGATTGAAAAGCCTAAGGAGGCTGGTAAACATTATTGCATTTAGCTGATGCTTTTATAAACAAAACAAAAAATATATACTGACCAGTCGTTGAACCAGGGACCCTGTGGTTGAAAGTCAAAAGCCTTCCAGCTGAGCAACAGCCCATATGCTGGTTCTACCTGAAAACACTGAAGCATTACTTTACACTTAATATACTTTGTCTTACTCTTAGCCAATCAGCACGTTCCTGCATTTCTGTTTCTCACTGGTCTTCTCCCTTCTGTCTGTAGTCTCTTTAATTGGGATGTGTAATTTGGTGCCAAACTTGTATTTAAAACCTCGAAAAATAAGCAGGTTATGAAACCAAACTAAGTGATGTGTTGACAAACAAACAAACAATCTTCAGGGTGGGTATAAGTGAGGGTCTGAGCTCTCTTAATCCCATTGTGGCATCGGGCCCGGGTACAGGAGGGGTAATATGAGTGTTGTAAAACTGTGAGGTGTCAGTGGTTCAACCGATCTGAAGCAGTCATGCTGTATTGTTGGGCAGCGAGGCTTCTTTTGTCATCGATGACGTCACTGGCCCAAAACGATACAAGCCTTGATACACGCTTCACCAAAATCCTGGATTACTCGAACCACGCTCCGAAGCTTCGGCGCAGTACGCAGTAGCGTTTTTATATATACAAAAGTGGTGGGGCACAAAAAACGTAGATGTCTATATATATATATATATATATATATATTAGGGCCGGGACTCGATTAAAAAAATTAATCTAATTAATTACAGGCTTTGTAATTAATTAATCGCAATTAATCGCATTTTTAATCACATATAAATATTTGACCTGAGAACAGTGAGAAGCAATTTTTTTCACATGGATTTTAGTATACCATTGAATAATGACTGAATACATAAGCTTAAGCAACAAAACATTGTTTATTTTTTTCAAGGATGTACTTAACCAAGACCAACAGAAAAGTGCAATTTTTGCCATAAAGTGTAGCAATAGCATATTTAGGAATATAGTACATTTCAGAGATTCAGGTAGCCTATAGGTAGGTAGACCTTCTGTAAACTATAACACTTTGTTTTTTAAGTAAAACACAATACTTTCAAGTACATTCAGAACATAGGAAACCCTGACTATTAGAAAACATCTCTCTGTTGCTTCAGAGGCCATAACAGACTTTGTTGATTTACCAACAGTTGATTTAAAAAATCTAATACATTTCAGTCCAACTCTCTCAATAACCTTGGCCAAAACAATAAACAGTTCAACATAAAGTGCCAGTTGCACCAACAACGTAATAAATAGTTCAACATAAAGTGTACTGTACCATTTAAAATAAAATAAAAAAGTGCCAGTGATTGACCTCAATCCCTCCTATTCTTCCAATATCCTGATGAAAAATAAAATCTCTCTGTTGCATAGGCCACTGTTTGATCAACGCGAATTGGGTGTGGGGTCCTTGTACTCCGAGTCGGGCTAACGTCCACGCTAGCTTCCACGCTAGCTGCTATAGTTTTGCATTGAGGTGATACTTGAGGCTTGATGGCTGCGGTGATACACAATTCCTTTTTGCATAATTTGCAAACAACCGTGCTCTTATCGACGCTTCCATCCGTCCGTTTTTTAAAACAAATGTCCCATCCACGGGGCCAACCAAAGGGTCACATCAGCTTCTTCGTTCAGTTTGACTATTGTTCACTGTGGTTTGTTGTTGTCTGAAGTCATGAACGTTAGTTGGTGCTCCAGTATAATCGGTACCCCTGAAACTCATCCAGTGAGAAACGTTCCGCGGTACAAAAATAAGTGCGATTAAAATGCGTTAATTTTTTTAACGCGTTCATTTTTGTGTAATTAATTAATCTTAATTAACGCGTTAAAGTCCCGGCCCTAGTATCACCAATAAAAACAAAGTGACACAGACAAAGTGGATTAACCAACGCAGAACTGTTACCGAAAGTCCCACCCAGTTTTCCAGTCGGTCTAGTAATATGTTGTGGTCAACAGTGTCAAACGCAGTACTGAGATCTAATAATACTAACACTGAAGTTCTGCCACTGTCTGTGTTTAAGTGGATGTCATTGAAGACCTTTACAAGAGCAGTCTCAGTGCTGTGGTTTGGACGAAAGCCTGACCGGAACACATCCAAAACAGTTATTTAAAATGCAAAAAGTTACTCAACTG
>NW_011362166.1:13172-45209 GCF_000735185.1 Notothenia coriiceps
GTCCAACATAAAGTGCCAGTTGCACCAACAACGTAATAAATAGTTCAACATAAAATAAAATAAAAAGGTGCCAGTGATTGACCTCAATCCCTCCTATTCTTCCAATATCCTGATGAAAAATAAAATCTCTCTGTTGCATAGGCCACTGTTTGATCAACGCGAATTCGGTGTGGGTCCTTGTACTCCGAGTCGGGCTAACGTCCACGCTAGCTTCCACGCTAGCTGCTATATGTTTTGCATTGAGGTGATACTTGAGGCTTGATGTGCTGCGGTGATATGCGAATTCCTTTTTGCATAATTTGCAAACAACCGTGCTCTTATTGACGCTTCCATCCGTCCGTTTTTTAAAACAAAATGTCCCATCCACGGGGCCAACCAAAGCGGTCTCATCAGCTTCTTCGTTCGTTCCACTATTGTTCACTGTGGTTTGTTGTTGTCTGAAGTCATGAACGTTAGTTGGTGCTCCAGTATAATCGGTACCCCTGAAACTCATCCAGTGAGAAACGTTCCGCGGTACAAAAATAAGTGCGATTAAAATGCGTTAATTTTTTTAACGCGTTCATTTTTGTGTAATTAATTAATCTTAATTAACGCGTTAAAGTCCCGGCCCTAATATATATATATAAGCTTCTGCAGTGAGGTTCATGGCTGGTGAGGCACTGACTCTTCAGGTTTACAAATATAATATTTTGACCTAAATCAAAATATAATATTATTTTCAAAAGCTTTTTTTGTCTGATGCTTCGATTAATTTTAAACAGACAGTTCAACAAAAGGATACCCAAACAATTACATTTTATCATTTAAATATTGAATTGTTCTCTCTTAGTAAGATCCCATTTTCAATAAAATTGCGGTCTTACCTTGACTTGAAGATGAAGTCCATGCTATCCTTCTGGACAAAAATCTCTATTACTTTTTTGTAAAATTCCTCCTTATCTTCTTGTAGTTTCAAAAGTCTATCATAAATCTAATCAATAGATTTATGATTCATGTGGATATTATCCGGCTGAACAAAACGTGCATTTATCTAACAGGTACGTTTCCCACAGATCTTATTTTGAGCTATTTTCTAAAATCCTATGGAGAAATCTCATTGCTTTTTTGTGGAGGGAACCCATGCACAGCTTACTTCCTGGTTTTAGGACGCGTCACTGCAGCTCTCTGGTCTCCTCTTCACACACTACACTTTTCGCGGCACATGTACTTACAGCCAATCAGCTCGGAATTATGTGAGATGATGTATGGTGGGGATGGCAGCTCAGTGCCATGAGGGGCATGATCGGGTTTTGTCCCACATAGCTCTAAACAGCTCTATAGGCACACACTGTAGATACTAATTAGAAGAACACAGACTAAAACAGCAATGTACAGACGGATCAGATGATTAAACATCATCTTAAAATATATGAGACCTATCCTGGTTAAATAAAGGTAAAATAAATAAGTAAAAGATATTTTATATTTTTTTGTAATCATTATTTTTAATACTTTCTGCTGACACTAGGTGGGGCTGTGCCTGCCCCTAATGACCAGTCGCCACTGGCAGTAGTAACATCACTACTGAGTACAGATTATGTTTGTGTAAACACTGTATAAGAGATTCGTCTGTATTTAATCTGATGACAAGTGGTTGAACAGTATACAGTAGTAAGACAACACAGAGATACTTAATGGAAACTTCTATTTTTCTATTGTTCTTTCAATTCTTTAATATCAGCCATGTGTGCTATATTTAGTCTCAATATGGCTCTAGAACTTTATCCAGTGCAATTTAAAGCATTTTATGAAATAGTATGAATTTAGCCTTAATAACTTGCGTATTCATATTGTGTTAATGGGGCAGTAGATTATTACCTCTGTATACATTTTCTCCAAAAAAAACCTTTTACCTCAAAACAATGGGTCTTTGTGTGAATCTAACCATTTGAACCACTTCACTTTAAAACTTTATTATATCCTAAACTAACCAACATGTTACTGGCTGTAATAGTGGCAACATAATGTAAAGTCATTATAAGAACTAGGGATGCTCCGATCGATCGGTCACCGATCGAGATCGGCCGATCGATCTCGATCGGTCACCGATCGAGATCGGCCGATCGATCGGTGCTCTCTAAACATGCCGAGAGAGAGAGACTCATTTCTCCCGTGTTATTATCCAAAGTTAATGTAAACTTGAATAATTTAATTCATTTGAATGTAATAATTAAGTTGATTGTGTTGTTTGTGGAAGCTCCAGTGAATGAGCCCCATTAACTGAGTTTTAAACATCACTTTAAATGGAAAGTTGAAAAGTGCCTGAGCCTCAATCTATGCTCTAAAGGGGCTGTCATTTTTTCCCCAGGCGTCCAGGGCTGACCATTCACCCCCCTCCCCCCACGGTCAGCATTCAGAGGTCTCAGACATCCCGGGACAACGCCACGCGGATCACTCTGCCGTCCCACCCGGCCATTGGATCTCAAAAGCCTCAGCCTCCGCACATGATACAGGTTACTGCTTCTTGATGGCTGTCTGCCAAATATGAATATAAATAATGAAAAGTCATTCAAAACACTGACTGAACTAAAACGTTTTTGTTTCCTACAGAAGCCCATGTTCAGTCCTGTGACACCAGTAGCTGCAGCTACTGTGGCTCCAATAGTTGCCACTAACACTGTGCCATCAACAACCACAATAGGTATTTTATATATTAATTAATACCAGCTATAAAATGTTTTACAAGAAGAACACAATGAAACTTAAATCTGTGCAGTTATTCTTCCACATTTATTAAATAATATTGTCGTCCTCATTTTTTTTAGGCTGTGTTCCGCATTCACAAATGAACAGTAACACTATTGTCACCATGACGATGGCATCGCACTCCTCTCATGCTACAGCTGTGACCACCTCGGCCATCCCTGTTGGTAAGACGATTGTTTGGTGTGTAGCGCAGTGGGTTGTGCGTTGATGTTGGGATCAGGTTCAAACCCCACTGCAGTCAGCATGTCGTTGTGTCCCTGAGACACTTCACCCCAAATTGCTCCTGTGGTGATTGTCCACAGTATTGAGTATGTAAGTCGCTTTGGATAAAAGCGTCTAACAAGTGACATGTAATGTAATGTTTGGTGTCTTTGGATGGAACCCGGCTGTGTGCTTCACAGGCATTATCTTAATGTAAATAAATGAATCGGGTCTTAAACTCATCTTTCTGCTACCTATTCCAGCTAAAGTGGTCCCTCAGCCCATCGCCCACTCTTCATCTCGTGTGCAGCCCGACTACCCCGGAGACAGAGCCAACCTCATCCCCATCCCTGGCCATCGGCCATCTCCTAACCCCGTCACCATGGAGGCCAGAAGTGACATCAGGTGAGCACACAATGTTGAGCAATTGACACGGTTATACTAGGAAAAATAGACAACCATAACATGGTAGTAGACATCTGATATCCACTTGTTATGTTTGAAAACCTAATGTAAAAAAAAGCTGATTCGAGCCACCACCAGCGCTAGAGACGTTTATCCATTAAAAGAGCTCTTTCATCCTTTTTTTGCCATTTTTCTACTGCCATAAGCCACAAATTGTGCTTCTTTTAAGTATTTGGGTCTGGACCAACATGGTCAACCACTCCTCTGACGTTGCAATCCCTAGATCCACGCAGATAGAGCGGCTCGGGTAGGTGTGGACAGGAAGAGCACGTAATGGTGGAAAAAAAACCTAACCATACAACATTTTAGTTTGGAAATCAAACTAAGCAAAGATGACAAAAGGATATCAACAGATCATAACTTTGTTAAAGCGACATAGTGAGGGTTCCAATGACATATGCCCCTTTCACACCAACGCGGTTCCAGAGCCGGTTCAGAGCTAGAGCCTGAAAAGCACCGTTTTTTCCTGTTCACACCGCAGCGGAGCCGCCTCTCAGCTCCGGAATCCGGTTTGTTTCAAGTACCAAAAAGTTGTCGGTCTAGAAAGCAAGCACCGCATACGTCACGCTTACGGCAGGGGCAGGGGCAGGGGCATCAGTTTTAATGTTATACCATAGTAATTAATGCTGCAAAGCTTGGTATTTTGAGCTTGTTGTTTTCTCATTATAACTTCTGTATTTAAATATGTGGATTTAGACATATGGAGATTAGCTATAATGAGATTGTAAGTATTTAAGAGAAAAAATTAAATGTGACAAATATGCATTTACCTGAGTAATAGAGATACCTTATTCAGATGACGATGAATTCATTCTGCTTGTCTGAATCATTGTGTATGTTTACGTTGAAGGCCGCCTGTGCCCGTGCAGTTCCAGTATTTCCTACCGGCATACTCCTCTTCGTACCCTCTGGCACACACCTACACGCCCATCAGCAGCTCGGTTTCTACCATCCGCCAGTACCCTGGTAAGCTCTGCTAACAATGCTGTTCTACTGGTAACATACACTTTATTATTTGACTTGCCATTTACAAGCTTGAGCTGTAGCTAAGATGTTGACACAATATTTTGAACTCAGTACTTTAAATGTGGAATGTTTAACATAAGGGTTAAACATGTTATACAAACATCTCACACGACTTCCCCCTCTCAACATAGTTACCCCTCAAGTTCCTAGTTCAGCACTGCCTACCCAGGCTGGAGTAGGCGTGGCGACTACCGTCCATCTGAACCACATGCAGCTGATGGCAGTGGATCGCATCGGTCTCCCATCCGCACAAATCGGAACCCAAGGGATCCAGCCAGCACCAATCACTGCACAGGGCATTCAGCCTACACCTATAGGAGTCCAGGGCCTGCACACGTCCGCCCCCATCGGCACGCAGGGACTACAGCAGGGCCCCATGGTCACTCAGCAACAGCAAGCACAGTCTGAAGCAAAACCTGGTGATTACTAAACACACATAGTGGTGCAGGGATAAGTCCTAAACCACAGAATGAGTCAGGATTTTAGCACTCCTGGTTCGAATGTCTCAAAGTCAACAGTTAATTTTTACAAATTTTTAAATGTCAACATTAGCAGCCTTTAGCTTAGCGGAAGTCACATGACGTGAAGTGGACTTTGCATTTAAGCTTTAACAATGATAAAAGTGGTGTAAATATCTGCGGTTTATTTCGCTGATCAAAATGTGTAATTATACAGATGTTTGCCATGGAGCTTATTTTGGGAAATATTCCAAAATCCGATAGAAAATCCCATTGGCTTTTGTAGAGGGAGCACTTGCGATGCTAACTTCCGGGTCAGCCTACAACAATAGGTCATCACTGCACCTCTCTTTACTGCCTCAGTGAAACATCATGGTGTTGATGAGTGCTACAATTGAGATTTTGGCTGCATGTAACGCATGTTTGATTTTCTTCAGGGGTTGTTTTGGCCGATGGCTTTGTAGCCAGCCCCATC
This sequence comes from Notothenia coriiceps, assembly GCF_000735185.1. NCBI lineage: Eukaryota > Metazoa > Chordata > Actinopteri > Perciformes > Nototheniidae > Notothenia > Notothenia coriiceps. The sequence goes on from NW_011362166.1 coordinate 18,543, forward strand.
AGCAGCACATTCAGCTCCACCCAGCCAGTTGCCACCATGGTGCAGGCACACGCCCAGGCAGGGGTAGGAGGAGCCCCCACCCTGGTCTCCTCCCCAAGACCCAGCATCCTCCGCAAGAAGCCCGCTAATGAAGGGTGAGTTGAAGAACATTACATGAGACATGTTCAAATCCTAAACCTCTTAACTTTTATTCCCACAGTTTTGTCAGTGCTTATACACTGCATACATTTTTTTTGTCCATTTTGAATTCAGGCTCCATAATTGTTTGAAGTTAGATGCTTACAAATAATATGTCACATAATGCGTATCTCTTGCCTATTAGGGTTGCCAGAAACTGACCATGATCAAAATCGATTATTCGGCAGCCCTGGCGAATAATAATCGATTATTCGACCGACCCCCCCCCGCGCGGGAGAGAAAAAAAAATCAGACAAAAGGAATTCCGTTGTTTGTGTCATTTAACTTCCTTTGGACTTGTAAGTTCGAAGTAGTTCCACAAGGAGGAACTCTTTTTACCTGCCGCTTTGTTCATCTTTAGTCGCACGTGTGAGGGAGAGGGGGGGTGGGGGCGGGGTCGGTGTGTAGCGTGCTGCAGCAGTCTGCTCTGCACGCAGGCTTCCTCCAAGTTTACAGTAAAACAAACTGGTGGTGTGACCAATGGCAATTTACAATTATTAATACTATTACTATTATTAGCATTAGTCTATATTTTGGTTGAAACTAAGCCAGAAAAAAATTATAATAATAATAATAAAAACATATAAATAAAATCGATTTTTAAAAATAATATTCGATTATGGAGACTGTAACGAATATTCGAATAATCGAATGATCACTGGCATCCCTAGTAGCGGCTAATGTTAGCTGCAGCAGAGATGATACACCTGTGAGTCTGAATGTTCCACAGTATTGCAATACTACAAGTCAAAACTGCTCCACTGAAGGTTGCAGCTCCGCTCTGTGAGAGACTCAAAGACAACCTGATGAGACCGTCTCTGAGGTCAGTCAAGTCCTGAACAGTGAATATATGTTTCCATCAAATCAGAGAAACAAGTGCCACGATTTAATACGGTTAGACTGTTGGACTCTTCAGTTCAGCAGTCAATCAATAAATACAGTATTTACTCCAGTGGGCATGTGGTTTTTTATGGAAAGGAGGAAAAGAGGAAAGGAGGAAAGGAGGAAAGGAGGAAAGCCACAGGAGAGAATGAGGAACCTTAGTTCTGTGTTATTAGGATAAAATGCACAAAAAATATATTCTTGCCTGGACTCTGGATATTTCTCTCTCTGGTCTCAGCAGCAGTTTTTATATTGAGTTCATTTTCAGTAGTATGTCTTTGCTTGTCGCCGCTACACCCCGTGTGAAAGTATAACGTATGCTGTTTGAAGTGTATACAACCTGTAAGATTCTCCTGGTCTATAGGGCATTACACTATTGGCTGCTTTGGTGCAATGTGTCTCATTATTCTGCTGTACCATCTGTGTCTTATTGATTCCTCTTTGTCTTGTTCTGTAATGTTGTGAGTGTTACATCGGATCCACGACAGTTACACCGGGAAGTAGATTCAAGATTGAAGGCCTTTAATGTCATGTGTTCGTAGCTACAGTGTATGTATGACAATGAAAATCTGAGGCTCCTCCAACAGAGCAACACAATAACACAGATACATTAGAATAGAAGTAGTCCCATAGGAGTCTATACACAAGTGATAAATAAAGTGTAAGTATAAACGGTGGTCACACTCACCAGGAAGCCGCTGGGCGACCCCACGCTGAGCTCCGCCTCTTTCTGGGGGCTGAAGCTGCTGCTGTGCCCCGGAAACACAAACTGAGAGAGGACCTTCCCTCCCTCATCAGGCCCCAAAACCTCCACACAGCCCAGCAGGGGTCCCGTGCCCACCTGGCCCCCAACATCCACCACTTGACCCCCCAAATCCACCACTTGACCCCCAACATCCACCACCTGGACCCCCAAATCCACCACCTTGGAGGGGGAGGAGAGCAGCTCTGAGACGGGGACGACTTCCAGAGAGTTTGTGAGAGAGGTGAGGTTCCCCAGAGCCTCGGGGGAGACCGTCTGAACATCATCCAGGTTTAGAGTCACCTGAGGGGGCAGGACATCGCCCTCCAAACCGTGGTGCGGGGCCATTTCGGGGCCGGATGCCAGGATAAGAGGGTCCACGGTTTTGGGGATGACGGAGGAAGAGGAGACGGAGTCTATGGTGAGAATCCCAGCGCTGACCAGAGACAGATCCATGGAGAAAGTGCTGTTAGAGACTGAGCCGACGGGGATGCTCACTCCGAGAGCCGTGGGGGGGGCGGGGCCTCCGGGAACAGCTGAGAACAAAGAGCTGAGGTCCAGGTTGGTCAGCTGATCGCCTCCCGAAACACAGGGCCCGGCAACCGTTGCTGGGGCGGAGCTGATGAGCTCGCTGCTGGGGGTCAGAGAGGGCGTGGTCTCCATCTGACTCAGAATATCTGGAGGGGGGGGAGAGAGAGGAATGAGTCCTACAACCTGGGAATTAGTTAGCATTTAGCACTTCTGGAAGTTAACAGTTTTTTGTGTGTTAAGAAGCTGGAAAAAAGGTGTGTGTGTGTGTGTGTGTGTGTGTGTGTGTGTGTGTGTGTGTGTGTGTGTGTGTGTGTGTGTGTGTGTGTGTGTGTGTGTGTGTGTGTGTGTGTGTCTCTGTGTTACCTGGGCTCAGGTGGTGGTGTTTGATCATGTGACTCCTCATGGAGCTCCTGGAGCTGAAGTGTTTGCTGCAGTCTGGCAGCGGGCAGCGGCTCCTCAGAGCGCTGCCGCCCTCCTGCTTGTGTTTCTTAGAGTGGATGTAGAGGCTGCTGCGAGCCGAGAACTTAGCATTACAGCCTGAACACAGAGAGACATGGGTTACTGAACACAGAGAGACATGGGTTACTGAACACAGAGAGACATGGGTTACTGAACACAGAGAGNCCTCCACTGTGCTCTCAGCGCTGCCGGCAGCCATGGCTGTGACCCCCCCCGTCGCAGCTTCAATGGCCAACACTGTGGCCTCCCCCACCCAGCCTGCGGCCAGCAGCACTGCAGCCTGTGCTGCCAGCTCCACCTGCCCAGACCTAAAAATCAAGCAGGAGATGGAGAGCATGGACACCTCGCAGCCAGGTGAGCAGCGCACCAGTCTCCGGGGAATGTTTCTCATGGTCCTGTGTTTTTGTAACTGATAGTTTTTATTGAATATTTAAAAAATAATTATGTTATCACTCTGTTATTATACCTTTTTCAACTTACTTACTTTCAATATATTGTGCAAGTTTAGAAATACAAACTGTAAAATAAAAATGACACTACTACACAGGACAAGGACAAATGAACATGATTTCATAAAAAAATAAAACTTGGTAAGCACATCATTGATTTCTTTTTGATGACAGTGGAAAGGAGGTTATCCATTTTTGCATGCTAAAAATTGCATGAAATAAAAAAAATGAATTCCAGTAAAACTATAGGAAATCCACAAACATAACATGTTTATCTCTTCCTCTCAGATCCCAATGCAAACTTGTCATCAGCCCCTGGCCTCACCCAGGCCTCCTCCCTGAGTGCTCCTGCCTCCGCTGATCTGATCCCTGGAGCCTCCCCCAGGAAGAAGCCCCGCAAGCAGCAGCATGTCATCTCCACGGAGGAGAGCGAGATGGTGGAGACCAACAGCACCGACGAGGAGAAGGCTCCCGGCAGGCCCATCACCGGCCGGGCGGAGCGGCGCGAGTCTCCCCCCAGAGAATATGTCGGTATGTAACCCCATGATGACATCACTGATGAAAATGATGATGTGTTATCGGCTCTTGTTCAACACTCGTTTGTCTTGCAGATGAGGAAGGAGTGCGTTATGTTCCGGTGAAGCCCCGCCCTCCTGTCACTCTGCTGCGGCACTACAGGAACCCCTGGAAAGCTGCCTACCACCACTTCCAGAGGTACAGCGACATCCGGGTCAAAGGTCAGTAACTTCCTAGAAAAATGCTTGTGCTCTCGGTTTGTGCAAAGTCTTGAAAGTTCATTATAAACATATAAACTTTAAGAAGTTGTGTTTTTTAAAGTTAGGAATATTCAATACTTGATTCTCTTATCTTCACAATCACTCATGCAAAGGGGAAATCTTTCATATCTGAAATAAAACCATCTTGTCCTCATATTTGTTAGCTATGTACTTCTGATTGAAGGAAGAGGAGAAGAAGGCGATCTTTATTAATCCCCTTGAGGACATTCAGCCTTAAATCTGTTGTTGATATAGAGCAGGGGTCGGCAACCTTTTTGATATGAAGTGCCATTCAAAATAATGTCTTTTATCAGCGTGCCGACGATCGTGTATTATCAGCGGGGAAGCAGTGTGTGGACCTGTCAGCGCAACTTACATGATGCCGAATTTAACAAACAAATTTAAATAATTGGTTTAAACGGCATAATAATAAGGACGATTGTCCGTTCTGTGATTCTCCAGAACACACAGATGGCCAGTCCCCTTTGTAGCATGTTATTTTGATGAGAGATGAGCAGATTGCCGCTGGGCTTTCAACTAAAGACACAGCCACGCAAAAAACTGCAGCATTTGTACAGCTCCTTATGGGTACTGCAATTAGTGAAGTGCTTTCCTCCGTGGTGAAACGATCAGCACTGCACCACGGAGGAAAGCGGCAGAAAGTCACCTGAAGATAAAGAGAGCGGGGCTGCGTTGCGTGCATGGCTTCCTTCTGCAGGTAACGGGCAGACGCGTTCTGGTGTCTCGTTCAGGATCCGAAAATACAATTTAAATATTTTGCACACTTATTCCACTTATTCCTAGTGTGCCACTGGTTACGGTGCCGCGTGCCAATGCTGGCATGCGTGCCAGGGGTTGCCGACCCCTGATATAGAGTAACAGTTCAATGTGAAAAAATACACACTTTCTGTGGCTATAAAGGAACGCTCTTCACTTTGTTTTTTGGCAATTGCATTATTAGTGACACTTTTAGATATCATGATAAAGGCCTGGAGAGTCTGTGTGGTGCAGGTACGTGGACAATGACACAAGAACGGTTATATTTTCCTAATAAAAATATGTACACTTCATATCAACAATCCTTTTGCTCTTCTAACAGAAGAGAAGAAGGGCAGCCTGCAGGATATGGCCAACCAGAGAGGAGTGGCATGCCGAGCACAAGGCTGGAAAATCCACCTGTGTGCTGCACAGCTCAGGCAGCTGGTGAGTGCTGACCCCAGACCTGCAACAACAGAACACTACTGTGCTGTTGATCCCTCTGGAGACTAATGTCTTTCTTTCTCTCTGCAGTCGAGTTTGGAGCATGATGTGTACAGCCGCCTCTCCACGCTGCAGGAGGGCCTGATCCCCAAGAAGAGGGCGGGCTCTGATGATGACCTGCACCGGATCAACGAGCTCATACAGGTAGGGTTGTTCTTGCAGACATTTCTCTGCTCAGGTGTTTGCAGCCATTGCTCATCAACGGTATCTTTTATAAATTAAATGCGAACAAGTTTAGTTAACTAAGATCATTACCATTGTGAACTGGCCCTAACTAGACTGGAGATTATGTTGATTTAATCTTTTTCCTTTTCAAATTTCCACAATAATGCCCTCAGGTGGCAGCAAATAAGTTCATAATTGTTTTGTTTGACTGCACACGCATGGATTTATAGTTATTTTGATTATTTTTCATATTTCTACAATATAGATACACTGGTAGCAGCTGCGCGTTCTGCTCTCTCTTTTCTGAGAAAGCTAGTGGAAACATTCAGCTAATTATGGCATAATGAGGCTATGAGCGTCTGCGATAGTCATGGATGAAAAGTGAAACTGGAGAGGTGAGCACAGGCATACAACCACAAGGCGTTTAGTGTGTGTGTGTGTGTGTGTGTGTGTGTGTGTGTGTGTGTGTGTGTGTGTGTGTGTGTGTGTGTGTGTGTGTGTGTGTGTGTGTGTGTGTGTGTGTGTGTGTTCAGGGTAACATGCAGCGCTGTAAGCTGGTGATGGACCAGGTGACCGAGGCCAGAGACACCATGATGAAGGTTCTGGACCACAAGGAGAAAGTGCTGAAGCTGCTCAACAAGAACGGTGCGGCGAAGAAGTCCTCCAAACTGAAGCGCAAAGAGCGGGCGTAAGCTTGGACCCTCTCCTCTGTCCACAACCATCACCACCCCCCATCTCTGAAGGGGGGGTGCTAACAATTTGGTGCTATGATTTGCTGCATACAATCGCACGCAGCCTCCCGATCTGCCTGAGCAGACAGTGACAGGAGGGCGGGAGGAAGCAGACGAGCGCATCAACAACTGGTTCTCATTCAAGCTCCACACACATGTTGATTGGGAAGCATTGTAGGCTACATTAGAGTGGCCAACTGGTCCTTTTTTTATTTTGTTAAATATTGAAGACCCCCAGAGACCATTTTTACTAACCTAATTCCTGCCTCTCCTTTAAGACAATGTCAGAACTGTGTGTCTTTTAATATATGTCACTTAATGGAGTTGCGGTTAAAAACAAACAAATAAAAGTGATGTAAGTATTTCAGTTAGAGTGGACCAGCTGAGAGTTATTGAATGGGTCAAATCATTTGAAAAGGAGTCCTCTCATTAGCTGTGTATACAGACTAATCTCACACATGCTCTTTTCATTAAACTGTGCCTTCATTTAGTCAGTATCCTTAAACTAGAAGAAAATGTCAGCTCAATTTCACTGCTTCGCCTATTCTCTGAAAATAGGTTAGTTAATATACTGTGGGTAAACACATTTGAGATTTAAAAAGTACTAGATGTGGCAAATTGAATTGATTTAATGTCCAAAAAATGCTGTTATAGGATCAAAAGTGTCCTATTATGATTATCTGAATGCTAAAACACAATGCCAACTTAACTTCACATTTTAAACGGCCATGAATCATCTACTTTCACCAAACTAAGAAAAAACTATATTTTGATTTGGTGTCAGAGTGAAGTGCTTGAAAGAGAGTGAGTATCATATTGGTGGATTGAGTTTATGTAAATCACTGTAAATGTGCTTTTGGTTCTTCATTGACGTGCATCTTTTCAAATGTTGTACTGAATAAGCATTTTGTGCAGTGCGGCGTGTGCCGCTTCATTTTGTGTAACGATAATGACGTTATGAGATGAAGCACCCTGAAACATCCAGCTATTGTACATTGTTTTTGTCTGTGTAATTATAGTAAAGATACTTAAACAATATGGAAACAAGTGTTAAGTCTTTACCTGTTTTTAACCCCTGTTTATAAAAGTTGCTCTGATGTCAAAAATATTCTTGTCAAAAAACAGCCTTCAAATATTTTGTCTTAATATTATTTTCCACTTTTATAATTAAATCTTTTAACCATCTTCTGTCCTGATCATCACTACCAAATATTCATTGTTTTCCAGTTTGTTAAAAAAAAAGACCTCTGTTTTTTTTGTGAAGTATCTTTTCAATATGAAATGCCATGGGGCTCATGTGTTCACCTTGGGGGGGGGCTGTCATTGGTTAGCAGATGTGAAAAGCTGTGCAGTAATGGCAGTGGGATCGAATGTTTCAATGTGGACACTTTCCTCCTTCAGAGTGAGGGTATTTGGGCTGCACACTTTATTCTTAACGTATTATAGGAGCCAAGGATAAATTCCCAACATTTGAATGCTTTATGCATTCACATTTTTGCAAGAAACTATTTAAAAAGCCCAAAATATCCCCATTGAGACCAAGGGTTAATATTGTACATGTTAAAAAGAGTGGATAAACAGACCACACCTGAGGACCGTAAACCAGTGTTATCATGGGCATCTTGATGAGCATGCTCACCAACTGGTCTTCACATGTAATTATATTCTACAGTCATCACATATGAGGAAAGTACAGCATGACAAATATAGATTAGTTTGATAGTTTTGGGTGTTTATGAGACAATGGGCCTCCAACTTTTCCATAGAGAGCACACACTTAAGTTCAGGCTCTTTGATCCTTATGTCTCAATGGTTGTTTTTCATCTGTCATAGTCCTTGTGATTTGGTCTCTTTCTAGTCTTTTGTGGCACTTTGTTGTTTTAAGTTTGTTTCTTTTGAATCTCTTCCTGGATGGTATTTTCCTAATCAAGGCAAATCTGTATATTTAATGTCTGATTGGTAAATGCTGTCCCATGTGTTTGAGCAGAAGGTATGAGCTGTTTTATGACCACATCCTCCTATCTCCAGTGAGCCCAGTCATCCCTCTTTAATATCTGCTTTACAATGTAATTGCTGTGATAAACAGGAAGTGCATTGGCGGTATCTGGCCTGAGTTTCTGTATCAGGAAAAGTGACTTTACTGGCATTTGTGTAATCCACTCTACCCTTTTAGCAGGAGTTTTTGCACTGTCAACAAAATACACTTATGTCTGGTGTCAGTCATTTCAATATTTCTAAGACAATTAGCAAATCAATCCTTTTTGTCATGTCTATAACATTTTCTTTTTTAGAAAGATTCTTATTTTTTTTGCCATTTATTCAAAGACAGATATCGTGTTTATTTGGTTTATAGTAAATGGCATTACTACTGTAGCATAGTTTTTTTTTTTTCATTGTGAGTGCAGACATGAAATTATCCAGATTAAATAAGTGAAGGGGAAGGAACATTTTCTCTTCACGTTATCATCAGATATCTAGATACGAATGAAAGTACGGTGATAAAACCAATTGCTGAGGGTGCTCTGTGATGATACGAAGTGAGTCGGCTAGTTGGTGACACTGGTGGCTCTACCTTCTGCAGGTGCAAAGTCAAAAAGCCATAAAGAGGTGTATGCTGGGAAACTGCCTGCTTCCTGCTTCACAGTCATTCAAGGAACAGCTGTCCTCAGATCCGACACTTATTGTTTCGAACAAGGTAACACAGTTATGATATGTATTTATTTTGTACTTTTCCACTGTGATCTTTAGAGTCTTAAAATTATAGATCTATGGAAACCGAAAATTGCATTTAAATTGTGTATAATTGGGTTTTTCATGTTCAAGTGTCATGTCAAAAGGACAATCGGAGAACCCCCAAACTGCCTTCTAAAAATACAGTTTTTTTGCTATTGTATGTTATCTACGGCTAGTTGTCATACATAAGTTGAGGCACACTGTTATAGCTTACTGAGATGTTCTTGGGTTACTGTCTCTGGGCTGAATCTTAATAAAGAAGATGACATTTTCACATTCCTTTGCAGTCTTATCCAGGGTTTGCTATGCTGCATTTGAGTAAGGTAAGAACAAGTATCTTTGTAATATTTATACATGATCCTAAAATTACTCAGACATTTTGATAATAGTCTGTCAGCACCAAAATAATTGTTTGTTGCACCAACTAGGGTGATTTTGTGTGGGTGGACTCCAGTATCGGGGTGCCGATTGGGGCGGAGGTGAAGGTGTCCGACACCGGACAGCTCCGGCTGATCGATGATGAGGGAAAGGTACAAAACCCACTTTTTTTCACTTCCAGAAAATTGAGTTCATGACTTATTATATAATGTGAACCCTTTTGTAACTTTCATATAGGAACACAAGGTGAGCAAGAAGACGGAGGGCACCGTGCGACCCATGCACCCCACCTCTGTGAAGGGTGTGGATGACATGATAAGGCTGGGGGACCTGCACGAGGCCGGCCTCCTCAGGAACCTCCTGGTGCGACACAAAGAAGGCACCATCTATGTAAGTTTCTGTTCCCTCTGCACCACCTAGTTTTATGATGTCCATAACCTGCTGTGAAATGCTTACTTGCTGTGATTGGCTCCTCTATTTCAGACTTCGGCCTGTGCTTTATCACAGTGCTGTTCGTCTCCATAGAGACAAATGAGCCTCTGTTGAAAGAGAACATCCCAGTGTTTCTGTTTCCACAAAGCTCAGCAGTGTGTGTTCAGTTATGAATCATTGTGTTGAATAAAAATACTATTGCTAAATCCTGGGGGCAAAATGTACAAAGGCTTTCATCTCTTTGTGTTATAACCCGCGGCGCTTAACACAGCGTTCATGATTTGAATCCGTCCATGAAATTGTTAGATCATATTTAGAACATGCAGATGATGCATTGCGGCCATGACCAAACAAGAGTCCCTGGGGTGCCTGGGGTCCCTGGCTTAATGCTGTGCCTACAACACAGTAACTTGTTTATGCTCATGTACACAAATATATTCCTCCACTGTGTCTAAATTAACCCCCCTCTGTTTTAAGACATACACAGGCTCCATTCTGGTGGCAGTCAATCCTTACCAGCTGCTGCCCATCTACACCACGGAGCAAGTGCACATGTACACAGACCGCCGGCTGGGTGAACTGCCACCGCACGTCTTTGCCATCGCAGACAGCTGCTTCTTCAACATGCGCCGCAACAAGAAGAACCAGTGCTGCGTCATCAGGTGGGCTTCAGTCAGACGCTGGTCCTGATCACTAGTTCTGCTTCAAATCATCCATTCATCAAATAAGCCTTCATTTTTAGAAGGGAGACTCACTGAGAGCAGACTCTCTTTTGCAGTGCCCCGTTTACAATACACAAGAAGATAGTGTGAAAATGTATACTTACATAGTATAGACAACATTGTAAAGTGGCCCCATTTGTGAGTCAAATGATGTGGCTGCAATACAAATATGTATTATTACTGATTTCTAAGAGTAAACTGATTGTCTGACAGTTTATGGACCAAACAATTATTGGTTTTTAGAGAAAAGTTGTGGTGGAGGAATTGATGATACAAATACTCATGTTCACAGCCAACATTACCATGAGATACCATAGAAAAGCTACTGGAGACAAATACAGGATGGCAAGAGCCAAACAATCAAGCAAGACATTCACATTAAGATTAAAATGTCAAATGGGCAAAATTCAAATGTAAAATATTCATATTTAACTGTCATTGAAACTGTAATTGATAAACGTATTAATGGGAAATGTCCAAAAGTATTTTGAAGATTATTCCATTTGTAAGGTCCAAAGAAATGAAAGCTGATTTTCCGAGGGTACCATACATAGTAGGGATATGTAAGAGCACTGCATTGTAGGGTTATTAAGGCTCCTGAAGGCTGGATGGATGTGAAGATTCCTTCTTCATTTCAACAGGTAAAGCTTTAGTTGTTGGAGGCAACTTTTAAAGAATTGCAACCATGCCACCGAGCATAAAGTGCTTGCTCACGTGTGTCTGCATATACATTGATTCAACCATTAAAAGCATACAAAGGGGGGGGGGGGGGAACTTAAATTGATGTTGATAATTTTCAAACAATGTTGATAGGGGTTTAAAACAGACATTTCGCTTGGAAACAGTGAAAGGCATTTTAAAGACGGTAAATCATTTAAATATTGAATAATATTGTTGCCCCAGACTGAGGCCCTGAATAAGCCCTGTTCAATAGCTTCTTCATATTTCCTCTTTGCAATTCATTGCATCTTGTTTGTCGTTCATGTATTCATGTGTATTTTTAAGTACTTGATATGAATGAATCCTATTGTTTTTACTCTAAATATCATTATAAAGTAACATTTATTTTTCAAAAGCTACCTTTTTAAATAAATTTCCTCTGCATGTGTCACTCCTGTCTCCCCATCAGTGGAGAGTCAGGAGCAGGGAAGACGGAGAGCACCAAGCTCATGCTGCAGTTCCTGGCTGCAGTGAGCGGACAGCACTCCTGGATCGAGCAGCAGATCCTGGAAGCAAACCCCATCCTGGAGGGTACGGGCAAAAAGTCTGAAACTATAAAACAGTCTTCATAATCTGCTGTTTCGCTTAATCTGCTGTGTTGTTTTCTTCTCAGCCTTTGGTAATGCCAAAACCGTTCGTAACGATAACTCCAGTCGATTTGGAAAGTACATTGACATCAACTTCACCAAGGGGGGGGCCATTGAGGGGGCCCGCGTTGAGCAGTACCTTCTGGAGAAGTCGCGAGTTTGTCGTCAGGTGGAAAAATGTGTTATGAGCAGAATATTTGCAAGAGCAGTAAATTGGGACAGTTCAAATGTTCTTGTGATAAACATGTTGGTCCACATGCAGGCGCCGGAGGAGAGGAACTACCACATCTTTTACTACATGCTGATGGGAATGCCAGCCGAGCAGAAGAAGAATCTTTCCCTTGGGAGCGCTGCGGAGTACAACTATCTGACCATGGTACTGGAATACTTTGGCAAACTGTAAAATGTTTATATAATTGTGATGGATACTGAAGATACAAAAGAGCCAGTTAATCTCATATTACAAGATCAAGGTTCAAATCAATCAGTAATTAAGCTGTAAACCATGTGATCATATCCCCAGGGTAAATGCACCAGCTGTGAAGGACGTGATGATGTGAAGGAATACGCCCACTTCCGCTCAGCTCTGAAGATCCTCATGTTCACAGACAATGACTCCTGGGAAGTCTCCAGGTTGCTCGCTGCTATCCTTCACCTCGGCAATGTGGACTACGAGGGTAAAGACAGCACCATACGAGGGGATTAGCACACCAACAAACATACTGTATATAGTTGAATTTTTTAGCCATTACTTATATTTGTTTTGCATTCTTTCAGCCACCATAGTAAATAACCTAGAGGGCTGTGACATCCTCCAATCATCCCATTTCAAAATGGCCAGCCAACTTTTGGAGGTATGAATTTTACAAATCTTAACTAAGGTGCTGAGATGAACTGTTCTTACTGTGTTTGCCTCTTACCTCAGGTGGATCCCAAAGCGCTGGAGAAGAGTCTGACTCAGCGCTCCTTCATGACAGCCAAAGAGAGTGTGACCAAACCTCTGGCCTCGGCCCAGGCGGTGGACTGCAGGGACGCCTTCGTCAAGGTCACATCACTCTTGATCCATGATTTGCAGCAAATTCAGCTTATTTGAACAAAAACTAAACTAACCTTGTGATGATATAATGCTCATACACATCAGAGAACAAAAGAGAGATGATAAAACGGAGAAACTTTTTAATTCTGTACCACCCTTAGGCAACAATTTAAACCTAATGTAATGTGGCCGTTTGAGGACTTCTCAGACTTTACATGCAATATCAGTTATCTTCAGGTCTCTGAAAGTCCTTCAATGACAGAAGAGATCATGTCCTCATAGGTGCCTGTTAAATATGTGTTTGTTGGGTTTTTAAACCTTAAGCTTAGTAACTCAACATTACATTACATAGCATTTAGCTGAGGCTTCTATCCAAAGCGACTTACAATAAGTGCAATAAACCATAAAGATTCAAACTAAGGACAACAACATCTGTGCTGACATATTCACTTCAAACAAGCAACATCATTGTAAGTACTAATGCATAAGTAAAACTCTTAAGTGCGTTTTTTTATTCCAATTAGGAGCCAGTTACATGAACAAAAGCAAATGTCCTCAATTTGACTTGTTAATTCATTTACTAACCAATGTTAGCATCCTATTAACATTTAGTATTATTGAATAATGTTAACATGCTGTCACATACACTACTAGTCAAAAGTTTTTTATTTATTTAAATTTTTTCTACACTGTAGATTAATACTGAAGACATCAAAACAATAAAAGAACACATATGGAATTATCTAGTAAACAAAAAAGTGTTAAAAAAAATCCAGAATATGATTTATATTTTGCTGGCTACTGCAGAATGCTGTGGTAGCCATGTTGGTTAAGGCTGCCTTGAATTCTGAATAAATAACCAACAGTGTCACCAGCCAACACACCCCTGGTTTGCAGTTTCTGAGGCTGCTATCTGATGTATTTATCCTCTGCAGCAGAGGTGTCTCTTTATCTTCCTTTCCTGGGGGGGTCCTCATGAGAGCCAGTTTCATCATAGCGTTCGATGGTTTTTGCGACTGCACTTGAGGATAAATTCAAAGTTCTTGTCATTTTCCGGATCGACTGGCCTTCATTTCTTAAAGTCATGATGGACGGTCGTTTCTCTTTACTCAGTTGAGTGGTTCTTGCCATAATATGGATTACAACATTAGTCAAATAGGGCTTTCCACTGTGCACTAACCCTATCTCTGCACAACACAACTGATGGTTTCAAACACATTAAGAAGGCAAGTCATTCCACAAATGGACTCTTGACAAGGCACACGTGTTAATTCAAAACCATTCCAGGTTACACCTCATGAAGCTGACTGAGAGAAGCCAAGAGTGTGCAAAGCTGTCATCAAGGCAAAACGGGGCTACTTTGAAGAATATCAAATAAATAATATATTCTGGATTTTTGTACACTTTTTTGTTAACTAGATAATTCCATATGTGTTCTTTCATAGTTTTGATGTCTTCAGTATTAATCTACGAAGTACAAACAAATAAAAATAAACAAAAACCATTGAATGATAAGGTGTTCAAACTTTTGACTGCTGCTGTATATGTTGCATTATGTGAGGATTTATGCTAATGCTAAATTAATGCTTTTATGTACCTTTAGCAATCACGGCTAGTATTGTATTATCTGTTAGGGTACATGCTACACTAGCTAATATACATTTAGCATTGTAGCAACGTTCAGCATTAAATCACGTTAACATGATAAAGATACATGCTAATATATTGGAATGATTCTACTATACAATATGCAAACATTTTGACCAGCTTCTGAGCATGATTTTTAAATAGCCTACCCAAGTTTGGCCTCCTCTTTTCATGGCAAACCTGGCCAAGACAGCAGCATAAAAAGTCTGGCAACAAGTACTAAAAACAGATAAGCCAGAAATAAAGCTAAAATCCGGCTAAGAGCAGAGTCATTTACCATAGCCTGAAAGCAATAACATAGGAGTTTGAGTCAACATTTATGACATTTCGATATTTGTGTTGTTTTTTATTAAAGTGATTGGTGTTACGTAAAATACGTAGGTAACATATTCTCTATATTATTTGTCCAGGCTATTTATGGAAGACTTTTCCTTTGGGTTGTGGGCAAAATCAACGCTGCCGTTTACAAGCCAGCTGAGGATTCCAAAGAGGTCCGACAGTCGATAGGCCTGCTCGACATCTTCGGCTTTGAGAACTTCGCCAAAAACAGGTTCACAACAACTCCCATGTCATTAGAGTGAGGCTGCATTGTTGAGACAAATTGACTAAATTCCCCTCATCGTTCTTTCCTCTTGTGCTGTTTTTTGGACTGTTGGCAGCTTTGAGCAGCTGTGCATCAACTTTGCTAACGAGCAGTTGCAGCAGTTCTTCGTCAGGCACGTTTTCAAGCTGGAGCAGGACGAGTATTCCCGTGAAAACATTGTTTGGCAGCACATCCAATACCAAGACAACCAAAGCACCCTGGACGTGTTGGCCAACAAGTCTCTGAACATGATGGCGCTTATCGATGAGGAGAGTAACTTCCCCAAGGTCTGTATCCTCCTCGTACCTCATCAGATTTTAAAACAGAGCAAATCAGGTTTTACCTTTTAATTTGTTGTTATTTTTTAGGGCACAGATGCCACACTGCTCCAAAAGATGAATCAGGTCCATGGTAAAGGGGTCATCTATATTCCCCCCAAGAACAACTATGAGACACAGTTTGGAATCAAACATTTTGCTGGAGAAGTCTTCTATGATTCAAAAGGTACTTTTAGAGCTTTTAGAAGCAGCAAGTAATTCTAGTGCAAGTCCTATGTGATGTTTTTATTGTGTCTGTCTTGCTTTGAGGCTTTCTTGAGAAAAACCGGGACGCCCTCAGCTCTGATCTGATCCAGCTGGTTGAAACCTCCACCAACAAACTCCTCAAACAGGCCTTTCACGATGTGCTGTCTTCCAGTACCATCAAGAGGAGTGTGAACCCCAGGATGATCATCACCTCGGCCAGCAGCAGCCTCCGGGTCAGAGCAGCTTTGAGCTTCAGCAATAGATAAAGTAGTACATTAGTTGATGTAATTACCAACACTCTCTGACATTTGTTTGTGTCTGGCAGCAAACGAGTGATGGCAAGAAGCGTGTGCCGACCCTGACCGGCCAGTTCCGTCAGTCTCTGGATTCCCTGATGAAAACGCTGACTGTGTGCCAGCCATATTTCATACGTTGCATTAAACCCAACGACTTCAAGAGACCCATGGTGAGAAAAGAAGCTGCATTCACTCCAACCAAACCAACATATTTAATTATCTACCAACAGTGAATGAGATGTGCTTCCTTTGTCTCAGCTGTTCGACAGAGAGCTGTGCATGCGCCAGCTCCGTTACTCTGGTATGATGGAGACCATCAGGATCCGGAAAGCTGGATATCCCGTACGATACACATTCGAGGAGTTTTTAATTCGCTACCGTGTGCTTCTCAGAACTTCCCTCTGTGATCCCAAAAAAGTAAGTTGGAGGTTTGATCATTTTTATCACTTCCTTACACCTTTGTTTATCCTCTCTCTCTGGTTTGAATTATAGATATTTTTGCTCTCACAGGAAAGTAAACAGAAATGCTGTGAAAGCATTTGTGAATCTGTGCTGAGTGGAGAGGGCGACTGGAAGACTGGCAAGACCAAGATATTCCTCAAGGTGCTTATTGTACAATCTGTTGTTACTGATATATACAGTTGCAAGAAAAAGTGTGAACCCTTTGGAATTACCTGGATTTCTGCATAAGTTTGTCATAAAATGTGTTCTGATCTTCATCTAAGTCACAACAATAGACAAACACAGTCTGCTTAAACTAATACCACACAAACAATTATATGTTTTCATGTTTTTATTGAACACACCATGTAAACATTCACAGTGCAGGGTGGAAAAAGTATGTGAACCCCTAGGCTAAAGACTTATTCAAGAGCTAATTGGAGTCAGGAGTCAGGAGTCAGCCAACCTGGAGTCCAATCAATGAGACGAGATTGGAGGTGTTGGTTAAAGCTACCCTGCCCTATAAAAAATACACACCAGTTTTGAATTTGCTATTCTTAAGAAGCATTGCCAGATGTGAACCATGCCTCGCACAAAAGAGCTCTCAGAAGGGGGTAGTGCACAGTGAATCTCTCCCCCAGAAGTGTCAAAAGACAATTTGAATGTAGACAAAAGTAGAAGCTGCTAATAGACCGGTTGGGGACCACACAGGGCGGCCTCCTAGTGCCCCCCCCCGGCCGCTAGAGAGCCCAATCCGGAAGGTGAAGGTAAAGAACCGGTCCATCGCGAGACTTGCTGAGCCCGGACGCCGTGTCGCCCGGCCCGCCCCCGCAGCGCGAAGAAGACATCGTCTCACTTCACCGCTAGCCTGGACTCGGAACGTCGGACCGTTTCGCCGGCCTGGATCTCAACCTTTGCGTAACTTCCCCCTATAACGTACTAGGGGACCGTTAAAGGGGATAATTCATCTACATTAACACTTGTCTCTAGTGGTGAACATGTCCGAAGCCGGAAACCACAGGGAGCCGTACGAAGCTTATGTTCTCGTCGACGGAAAAAGGAGTCCATAAGGGCAGGAAATCTCCCTTACTCAGGTATCTGTCTGTACTCTACGTCAGTGTATTCGATTTTATATTTACAGTAAAGGTTGAAAAAAAGGGGTTTGGAGCATAGACATAGGAGAGTCCTGAAAGACCTAGTCTTTCACGGAGAAGGAGTAATTCAAAGAAAGTTACGGGGGAGGTCAAGGTCGGTATTCACAGTCCTTAGGCTTTCTTTTGTCATCGTGTCAAAAAAGTTAAGAAAAAACACACACCGTCTATCAAATAAAGATGTTTATTATAGATTATATGATTATAGCATTGATGATGCATATGAATATTATAGCCATATATCATATATATAATATATGTCATTATATATATATGCGATATGCTATCACTCTTATATTTATATTGTATCAAGGGCAACTTAATGTAACCTTTCTCTAAGGTTTGTCAAGTTGTATTCGATTATTGTTATTTTCCCGACTTGACACGCGCCCACTGTCATTCAAAACGCTATAAGCAGCTGACTTTATTTCGTTTTTCACCAAACAAGAGGTCCTATACTTATACACGTGAGTTACGGGTAGACGTAACACAAGGTCTGTAACGTGAATCATTGGTGTTTTTGTATCACAAAACTCGGCTTTGTAGAGGTCAGGAATCTACTAACCTATGTTTGTTGTAAATTCCTTCGGGTGTGGCTTCGATTTTCCATATTAACCGAAAGAGTTATTATATTTTATTTTTAGTAAACTTAACATTTCGACCTAATCAACCGACTTGAATAATGAATTTGTCATTGCTGTGTCGTTCGTATGTTTATTCAGTGTATTCCATACGTCGTAACCGTCTAAAAGTTATCCAAACGACGTAGTTTGGGTGAAGTGTCAGACGTTCTTTTTCATAACTTGGAAACCTTGATGGGACTAAAGCGGTATTGTAAACCAGTATTTTAGACAAGACTAGAAGTAGATTCAGGTGTTGTTATCTGTTTGGTGTCAGACGGATTCGATTTTGGTGTGTGTTGTTAATAATACAAAAATACAAAACTTGTGTCGGGTGCACATTTGTAAGTGTCCTGTCCCCACCTTTTTTCTACACTTGGGAACTAAACTATTGACCCGCCCCCCCCCCCACTGGGAGGAAACCAGTGCGTTTTAGTTGGAGTTGGTTTGCCAAGGATATCAACGGTTAGTCTGGACGTGTTGCAGTCGCTCCTTAAAAACCTGGTAAGGAGGAATGTTTTGACAGTCAAGTCGTATAAGAACCCTAAGAGCCAACTTTGGGCGGGAAACTCAGTACGGTGTGCGTACGAGTTAACCAACCCAAGCCTGAGAGACCGGTAAGGTCTTCGACATAAAAAGAGACCAACTTCGGTAAGCAACACTAAATGAGACACGAAAACCCAAACAACAGGCAACGATGGGTAGCGCGAGGCGCGCGCGAGGCGGTGTGAAGTAACACTGTCTACGGAAAATGAGGTGGTTACGACTATTAAGCACGTGAACTTAGCGCGGGCGCGCCCAGGCGCCATACGCGCGTTAAGACAGGTCGCGGGATCCGGTGTTGGCGTCGGCGGGTTGGTACTCGAGGGAGGTGGTATGAAGTGTAACCCTACTCAAAACTACAACCACACGACAGGAAAAAAACGAGTGTGTATCGGCACACACACGAAGGAAGGTTTGTTGAGTTGCAACCAAAGTAGACGGGTGTCTTGTAAAACGTCATCACTGTACGAAGACTTGGTAGTCACGAGAAAAGTTTGAAGTTGCGCCAGCCGTCGCTAGCGAAAGAAAGCCGTCGTCACCGAAGGAGGCACACAGGAGCGGTACCTTGAGGTAGAACAAGTCACAAAATGCATAGCATCTAAGCGTTGTCTCTACATGTACAGGTCTCTAAGAATTCAGGATCTCGCTGTGAGTCCAGAAGAGTGGAGTAAGCTCGTAGACGCCACGAGACACGTAGTAGAAATGTTCCTGCCGTTAGGATCCTTCATCGTTGTCAGCGGCCTTGAGAAGAGGTAATTCTGTTAAGGGAATGGTCACTGAACTAATTCGTCAGTTCCGAACAATCCTATGAAACCATTGGGAAAGAGGTCGAAATACGGTTGAGTTGTTAGTAATAGNTTTCTGCTGTTTTATACTATATTTGAGTTTGTTTGTCTGAACATCTTGTTTCTCTTAAGCATTAAGAACACTTAGGGCATGATGTAACAATAAAAAGGTTATATACAGTATAAAATACCACATACTGTACGCCCTCCCATGCCACCCTGGCATGACCTCTTGCCCCACCTTTGCCACCCCATGTAAAATGTTCTAGAACCGCCACTGAGCATATAATAAATATAAAATCAGAAAGTATTTATCAAACGCACACAGGCAGTTGTGTTTAGAACCAGTTTGACGGTAAAGGATGTATCCTGGTTTCATTTATCAGCCTCATTGCTGTGATGTCTGAGAGTAATTTACGTGGATGTAATAGTACGGCATAGTTTAGCAAATAAAAGTGATCGATCTCCCAGCTAGCGCTGTCTGTATAGTAGGCTATTTTGTAACGTAACGCCCCAAACAGCGCCCGTCTGTTAAACGCTATCGATTCAAACGGCAGCGCTTTATTAATATCTTGTTTCAAGCTCTCGTCCTTAGTAAAAACAAAACTAGTGGAAGGGGAAATGCTCCAAGGGGAAGCTGATCCACCTTCAGGTGCTGGGACAGCTCGGTCTCTCTGCAGCTGCGTGAGCCGCGGTCTGTGTGAACGCAGCTCCGCAGTTTAATGCAGGGCCGTAGCTGCGTTTTTAACGGGCCTAAGATGATATTTAAAATGATTCACTTTTAATTAATGTACTGCTTGTTTTGTTGCCTGAGAAGCTTGTGGACATAGTTTAGGTTTGTTTCTACAAATACAGTTTTAGGGACACTAAAGTTAGGGGGGCAGCTTCCCCCCCGTAGATCCGCCCCTGACTGGGACATGTCTCCATGCTTTAATGTTCAAAAAGCTATTTATTGTTCTCATACTGCCTGTGCTGCAGCACCTCTTTTCACCCTCTGTCTGAAACCAGAGCCCAGTCTGCTCTGATTGGTTAGCTGGCTGGCTCTGTTGTGATTGGTCAACCAATTATAGATTTTCCCACCCTTTAACCTATCACGTACAATTTGTTGGACCGCTAGCCAATAGAAGCACGAGTGTTTCGTGATGATGTCACTATGTTACGGAAGTAAACAAAGGAGTCCAACGGAGGAGTTTCAGGCAGGGGGGGGAAGAGGGATGATAGCCTTTGTTGTACATTTACATGCACAAAAACCTATATCACACTCTACAGGAAAGGGAAAACCCCAAAAAGCAGAATAGGGCCTCTTTAAAGTAAGGTCTTCTTCTGGCCTGTACTTTTATTGTGAGATATACATTGGCCTTCAGTAGCGGGCCGTGAATGTCATACCTTGGCCTTCAATAGTGTCCTACCTTAATCATCCACTTTTTAATACCATCATTATTACGTCGCTATAGAAACCATCAATATTATACAGAAAAGTAGTATAATAGGGCGTTGCATCACAGACAGGTATCTTATCATATGTAGCGAGAATGAATGCCATTACTAAAGCAAGAAACCAATAGCAGAACTGCATCAATATTTAAAATGACAAGAAAATATGAAAACATTTCAATTAAAGTCATGATAGTATACTCACCAATACGTTTTATTATTTGTACTCAAAATCCATCCTCCTTTCTTTCCTCAAGAAGAGTTCAATTACTCTGTTGGACAGATTATCTGAGCATTGACCTGATTGGTCAATGCAACAGTTTAATTTCCATTTGTTTTGACTCACAGCACTGTTGATTCTGAAGGCGTCAGTGCAGATCTATTTGACCTAGCAACACATTCTGACTTAAATTGGATTGGATAAAAGCTCCAACATTAACAACCATTACTGGACTCAGAGAAAGCTATAAAATTAAGAGAATAGACTATTGGAAATAATTTAATACATTATTCAGGGGTTCTGATAGTGTTTAGGCCAGCAGAGAAGGCCTTGCTGGCTCTGACGGCCCACCACTGATTGACTTGTTTCCCTACATTTCACTTCCACAGGAGGATGATTTGGTTCAGCTCACTGCAAAACATGTGTACATCCAGCATGGCTCTGAGAGCAGTGCAGAACATGTGAAGGAAGCTGTGCAGGACTGCATCAACAGCTCTCTGCTGGAGGCCAAGTCCGAGGCCAAGTGGGTGCAGATGGTCAGCTCTGCTCACGCTCAGGTCAGTCCCTCACAGCACCAGACACACAGTGAGCCTCGCAGCTCTGAGTAGATTTAAAGTTCCTGTCTGCTTTTCTCAACACCCTAGGGTCCTTATGTGAGTTCAAGACAGAAGGCGGACTCTGTGAAGGCGGAGATGGTGGACTACGCCCGGGAGAAGTGGCCCATGTTCTTCTCCCGCTTCTTCGAAGTTGTCAAGCTGTCAGGTAGGAATCATCTCGCTCTTGTTATTGTTGTTCGACAAGCAATGGATAATGTGCAGCCAGCCAGCCTAATAAATATCTTATTTTCTTATTATCACTTAAGGTGTTTCTTTTTTGCTTCTTTAGTGTTTACTTCCCGTCTCTCTTCTTCTGCTGATTTCTCTGTCCTCTAGCTCGCTGTGTCTTTTTCATTCCTCCTCTTGGGATGTTTTCCTGTTCTTCTTCTTCTATTCATTTTTTTAATATTCAAATAGTATCAGATGTAAAATAAGTGTTTTTTAGGCCACTGCTGAAGGTGTTCAATTTACTTATTTCTGCTTGAACGTTGATCAGAGCATCCGTATTCTGTATTGTAATGACTAATAACAGACTTTTTACTTCATTAATAAAGTAATATGAGTAATAATGTGTCATTGCCTGAAAGCATAGCACTTGCTATCTGTTTCTACCATTTTCAGGCATTATTATATTTTCACTTCAAGAAATGATTCCAAAGCATTTTCCAACCTGAATCCTGTGTGCCTCTTGGACAGCAGCACATGTGATCATTACTTTGACTGCTTCTGTTGATCCTCTAGTGTTCCGTCATTACACTGAACTTTGAACAAGAATAAGAGTTCAGCTTTATTTTAACCATACTTTATCAAAAACTCTATTTGTTGTTATCTACAAATTACCTTTATTAGTATGGGGTAAGACTTGCATTCAAAGCTTGTATCAAAAAAGTGTTGGTTTATTTCCTCCATAAAATGTTGAATATGAAAATGTGCAGCTACAGCACAGAGTAGCCTCTGTTCGTTCATTATTTTTATTTTTTTATACTGTTGATTGTCATTTTTGTATCTGTTTGTTCATTTATGACAAATAACAAGTAACAAAATAACTTTGCAGTGATACAAAAATTCAATTATGATTCTTCAGAAGGAATGTCACAAAGACACAAAGAGATTTGTATTTGTTCTTAGTTTTATGTTTTATTACAGTAGAACTCTAAAACAGTATAAGTTCCGCACTTTCCTCAGGACCAAGCCACAACACCTTTAATGATCAGCAGTGAAGCTGTTTACCCAGCATGCTCTGAGCAAATTAGCTGTTGCTGTGTTTTGTATCTATGTCAGACTGAAATATAAGAGGATATTAATAATAATAATAATAATAATAGTTACACTCCATCATTGGGGGTAAGACTCCAGCAAATCAGTGGATAAAGAAGGATTGTGAGTCAGGAAGAACATTTCATAGATTTCAGATGTTCTGCTTGTGAACAGTACTTTACACAACAATATATCCCAGCTGTCTTCACGATGAGCTCAGACTCACTGACAAGCTCATATTTATCTCCAAAAATCTAATTGCAAAATGCCACTAACATAAAATAAACTGTTAGACTTCCAAGACTCAATTCCTTAACATAACTCATCTAATGAAGTTTCCAGTTTACACCTGTTTGTTTCGGTCTTCACCATGTGGTGCCCCTGAAGCCATGACCTGTCAAATCTAATCACATTTTGTTTTTCCTCTCATCAACAAGAGCATTTCCATGTGGCCTGTCTTTTTTGTATAATTTGATTTGGCTGTAGGTATAGTTACATTACATTCAATATTTCAACATGACACCAAGAAATTAATTAGCACCAAAAAATACTTAAATGAGATAAAACCAAAGCCCTCAGGATTACAAAAGATCCCCATCACCCCTGCCACAAACTGTTCTGTCTGCTGCCGTCTGGCAGGCGGTACCGCAGCATCCGGACTAAAACCACCAGACTCAGGGACAGTTTCATCCCACAGGCCAGAAGACTGTTAAACACCTGGGGCCGTATTCACAAAGCATTTTATCTTACCGCTAGGAGTGCTCCTAACTCAGGTGTTTAACAGTCTTCTGGCCTGTGGGATGAAACTGTCCCTGAGTCTNAAGACCCCGAGATACTTGAACTCCTTCACTTGGGGTAAGGACTCATTCCCTACTTGGAGTGGACAGTCCATCGGTTTCCTGCTGAGAACCATGGCCTCAGATTTGGAGGTGCTGATCCTCATCCCAGCCGCTTCACACTCGGTTGCGAACCGATCCAGTGAGTGCTGAAGGTCGCAGACCGATGAAGCCATCAGAACCACATCATCTGCAAAAAGCAGTGGTGCAATCCTTAGTCCACCGAACTGCAGACCCCCTCCCCCACAACTACGCCTCGAAATCCGATCCATGTATATTACAAACAGGATTGGTGACAAAGCGCAGCCCTGGCGGAGGCCAACCCCTCACCTGAAATGGGTCCGACTTACTGCCGAGGACCCGGATACAGCTCTCGCTTTGGGAGTACAGAGATTGGATGGCCCTGAGTAGAGACCCCCTCACCCCATACTCCCGCAGCACCTCCCACAGTGACTCCCTGGGAACCCGGTCATACGCCTTCTCCAAGTCTACAAAACACATGTAGACTGGATGAGCGTACTCCCAGGCCCCCTCCAGAATCCTTGCGAGAGTAAAAAGCTGATCCGTCGTTCCACGACCAGGACGGAATCCGCATTTTTATGTTCATATAATAGTGATTTCAATGTCGCCCCAAAATTATCACTGGTTCCATCCTGGCCACCCCACTGAAAATGTCCTGGCTCCGCCACTGGCTCCTGGACGCTTAGGGAGTGAGAGTGTGTTGAAAATAGGGGTATGATATGGCTACAATGGGTGCTCTGTTTCGGTATTTTAAGCAAAAAAATTTTTTTGAATAGGTATGGCCCTACAATATATGTTTCCAATATAGCATAATAGGTCCACTTTAAGTACAATTCTGAGATACTAGTACTTTAGTAATTTTTTAATTTGTGCTACTTCTAACCGCTTCTAACCCATTAAAGTTCAGAGGTTAATTGTATACTTTTACTCCACTTAATTGATTTTAAACCTTTAGTTACTTTGCAGATTGGGATTAATGATATTAAATATAATCAACTCTTAGAAAAATTACACCTGCAGTAAAATCCACAAGCTACACAGCAGTATCAATATTTATACTCAAAACATGTGATATATATTATTCTGAAAGGGTCAATCTGCATAATGAGTACTTTTAGTTTTTGTACTTTAATTATATTTTGATTCAAATCTTTTTCTACTTTTACGTGAGTAACATTTGCTGTCTTTTACTTGTAACAGAGTATTCCTTCCCTGTGGTGTTTTTACTTTTACTTAATTACAAGATCTACCTACTTCTTCCACCTCTGTGAAATATTGACTTTGCTCTAGTCTGTCTCGCAGTCCGGGGGTGTGAGTGTAGCGAGCCACCAGAACACACTTGTTTATTTCATAGAGGAATTGGAGGCAAACACAAAAAAATACAGGTTATACCCTATATACTGTTTGTTGCATGTTCGAGAAAGAACATACGACTGAGTTAATATAGAGAAGGGACCGCTTTTGTGCCGTACAGCAAACAGCTGTTCTGGAGAAAAAATATAAACCTGGGCTCCCTTGAGCATGGTCTCCTGTCCTTGCAACTCTTTCAAGATTCAAAATTAAATGTGCACAGTAGCTACAGTGTAGATATGGCAATGAAAGCCTTGAGTCACAGGCTCCTCCAACAGTGCAACATGAATATATATAGGACATCAAATTAATAAAACAGATAAAATAGTGCACAAGAATGTAAATACAAATAAAATAGTGCAAGAAGAGTCTATATACAAGTAAATGGAATATAAGACATAATAAATGATGATAAATAATTAGCAAGATGCAAAATGAGAGATGAATGTTTATGGATGTTCTTCACAGAGTTTAGGTGTTTAATAGTCTTATTGCCTGTGGGATGTAACTGTCCCTGAGTCTGGTGGTTTTAGTCCGGATGCTGCGGTACTGCCTGCCAGACGGCAGCAGACAGAACAGTTTGTGGCTGGGGTGAAGGGGGTCTTTTATAATCCTGAGGGCCTTCTTCCTGAGCCGCTGGGAGTAAAGGTCCTCCATGGATGGCAGCTCCATCCTGGTGATGTTCTGTGCAGTTTTCACCACCCTCTGTAGAGTCTTACGATTGAGGGCGGTGCAGCTGCCGTACCAGGCCGTGATGCGGCCAGTCAGATGCTCTCTATGGTGCACCTGTAGGAGGTCAGGATCCTCTCTATTCGTCACAGGTAGAAGGTCAGGATGCTCTCTATGGTGCACCTGTAGGAGGTCAGGATGCTCTCTATGGTGCACCTGTAGGAGGTCAGGATGCTCTCTATGGTGCACCTGTAGAAGGTCAGGATCCTCTCTATGGTGCACCTGTAGGAGGTCAGGATGCTCTCTATGGTGCACCTGTAGAAGGTCAGGATCCTCTCTATGGTGCACCTGTAGAAGGTCAGGATGCTCTCTATGGTGCACCTGTAGAAGGTCAGGATGCTCTCTATTACCTCATTCACACCAACGGTGTTTCAGGGCCGGTTCGGAGCTGGAGCTTGAAAAGCACCAGGTTTTCCTATTCATACCGCAGCGGAGCAGCCTCTTAGCTCCGGAATCCGGTTCATTTCAAGCACCAAAAAATTGTCCGGCCAGAGCAAAAGCACCACATACTTCATGCTTACGTCGAGGCGGGGGCAGGGGCGGGATCAACTCCTGAACAACAAGAAAAAGCCCGCGTTTTATCCAGGTTGTCCACAACGATGGAGAAACTTAACAAGAGTTTCAGAGTTTCAGTGTTTCTGCTTTAGACTGTATAAATAAAGGTTTCTGCTCATGGTGAAGCAACGTGTCTGCGTGTTAAGGTGGAACCTGAGCATTCACGTTGATCACCTCATTATAAATTTATAAAACTATAAATATTAAAACTTTACTTACTACGTGTTCATTTGAGAACAGCTAAATTACTGATTACATACCTGGGTGAAGGTTACAGTTCATTTAAATGAAAGATACAA
>NW_011362167.1:0-2419 GCF_000735185.1 Notothenia coriiceps
CTGCAGTATTTGAGTCCCTGGCGGCGTAGTGTAGTTGCTGATGGTAGCCTTTGTTACTTTGGTCCCAGCTCTCTGCAGGTCATTGACTAGGTCCCCCCGTGTGGTTCTGGGATTTTTGCTCACCGTTCTTGTGATCATTTTGACCCCACGGGGTGAGATCTTGCGTGGAGCCCCAGATCGAGGGAGATTATCAGTGGTCTTGTATGTCTTCCATTTTCTAATAATTGCTCCCACAGTTGATTTCTTCACACCAAGCTGCTTACCTATTGCAGATTCAGTCTTCTCAGCCTGGTGTAGGTCTAAAACTTTGTTTCTGGTGTCCTTTGACAGCTCTTTGGTCTTGGCCATAGAGGAGTTTGGAGTGTGACTGTTTGTTTGAGGTTGTGGACAGGTGTCTTTTATACTGATAACGAGTTCAAACAGGTGCCATTAATAAAGTTAACAAGTGGAGGACAGAGGAGGCTCTTAAAGAAGAACTTACAGGTCTGTGAGAGCCAGAAATCTTGTTTGTTTGTAGGTGACCAAATACTTATCTTCCACCATTATTTGCAAATAAATTCTTTAAAAATCAGACAATGTGATTTTCTGGATTTTTTTTTTTTTTTTCATTTTGTCTCTCATAGTTGAGGTATACCTAGGATGAAAATTACAGGCCTCTCATCTTTTTAAGTGGGAGAACTTGCACAATTGGTGGCTGACTAAATATTTTTTGCCCCACTGTGTATATATAAATAAACTGCTTTAATTTCTTGAGGCCTGTGGAAATGAACAAATAACAAAGTTTCCATTCAACCCGATTATATTTCTTTTTTGAAGTTATTTATTTCAAAGTATCAAAGCTATACAAAAAATATATAAAAACTACTCTTGAGCTATTACATTAAGGAAAACTGGGTCCAACCAAATGCAAATGTATGTTGAGTAAAACACAATAAATTGAATCTTCAGTAACATGAGAATCCCTGTTATATCCCTGATCTATATACAATTATTTCAAATCAATATTTTTTTTAAATCCTTGAATAATAATAATATTATTTTTTTTATTATGGAGTTTGGGATGTGATCATGGCTGTCTCAGACTATCACATAAAAAAAAACAGACATTGAATATCAGGAATTTCCATACAGTTGTACATTATATTGTGGAAGATATGTGACGTCTTCTTCTACTCCTCACAAGGTTACAGACCATTTAGAAGGGGAAAAGGCAGAACAAGGTTTTAACACAACCCCACACATTCAATAATAAACCCAAATAGTTATTTACTTGTGTTGATGTGTCTGCAGGAGACGAGAAGCAGGAGGATCTGCAAAGAGAGCTGCTTCCAGGAGGCTGACATGATTGTTATCCCACTGTGCAGGTGCAGGTTTCTCCTTCGTGCTCTCGCCTCTCTCTGCCTGCTGCACCGCCTCAGAACCATCCCCCCTCCTCCTCCCTCTTCAAGTGACGCAGCCATGGTATCACTGTGCAGCTTGTGGGAGGCAACTCCATCCATTATTGAATCAGAAAGGGTTCATTTCTCAATGCTGGGTTGCAGTGAACTGTCCTGTGAGGGAATGCATGCCGGACAAACCATGTACACCCTCCTCTGCTTTGGAGCGACATTTGGAGATAAAAAGTGGTCTGCTATTATGTAGCTTTTTCCAAGGTGCCCTATGTGTTATGAGAGAGAACATGACCTGCCAGCCCTCAGGAAAACAGACAGGAGTGGAAACACCCACTACTGCTGCTACTGTGGTTCGTCTTTGTTATACATTTTGAGCATACTATGAAACCTCATATTTAAGGTAGATTTACGTAATCTATTTAATGTTTATAAAGGAGATAAACATTTCATTTCAGCAAAAAATAATATCACATTGAATTATTCCTTCATACTCATGGCCAATATAACATTTAACAGTCATTATCATGCATATTGTTACATTTCTGTTTATATTAAATATTTTACGCACTGATGTTAGTAATATTTACTATACATTTTATATTTTGATCGCCGGTTTTTTATTCTTAGTAATTTTTAAGCAATCACTGGTCAGTAAATTAATTAGGATGGGTCCTTATTCTCATGCACTTCTGGAAAGTTCCTTATACAGCTTTAGCCTTTATTTTATCTCATGAAGTCCCTAAGTGACACACCATTAACAGTCTGGTGGGTCATGGTCCAGGACATTTGATGTTGAGATAAATGAGATAAATATCGCTGTGACACTGGTATCACATCGGGACTTTAACCCTAAACTTTCACAGTAAACCCAAAGTGACATATATGTACAATTAAAAATATGATTATGATCTGCTCAGCAGTGGCGTTTTCTCCTGGAGGCCAAGGGAAGCCAGGCTTCCCCTGTTTTTTCGGATTGTAGTTGTAATTTAAATAAATAAATAAAAACACTTTGTTTTGTTTAGATAATT